>NW_024431454.1:0-2789 GCF_017639785.1 Mesocricetus auratus
ACATTCGTTGATTTTCTTATGAAAGTGTTACACTGTGGCACGTTAAAATCAGAGGTATGGGGAAAACATTAAATTTGAGGTTCACTAGCAGTAACTTCATAACTTACAAGCAGTGAACACGGAGACTTGTGCTACTCACACCTTATTTTTACAGGTCTGCCTACTCTGAAACCAGATTTTCCACCCTGTTGTGTCAAGTATTTTTGCCCTGACGTTGTCACATTGTTCTGGCCTCTAGAGTAAATTTTTTAGGGCTATGGTTGAGTATTTAGATTAAACAAATGATGGAACTCTGCCTGTTTGAGTAAATTTGGGCTCCAGAAGACATTAGGGATTAGCAGTATTAGGAGGCATGTCCTTGTTAAAGGTGACTGGATGACACACACCTTTAATGCAGACCTTGAGGATGCAAGGCACACCCTTAACCTGGACCACAACTTTGGGAGGAAATCTGTAAATTTGGTATTTTCATATACTCTGGAATGAATCTATTTCAAATTGTCTGTAAGATGTAGCAGTCTCTTTGAGGCTCCAAAAAGCAAGTCAAAGCACTAGGGATAAATCCTTGTCCCACTGCCAGGGACAAAAGGTGTGCCAGAGTTCTTTGACTACACATAGGGAGTGGTTGTGGACATTGGTATGTGGGGAACTAAGGGGCACTACTGGAGGTGAGGAATTAGGAAATGGGATTGATGTATAAATTGAGAGAAGATTGTTTTAAATTTAAAAAAATTCCTGAGAGAGCCATACAAATGATGTAGCATTCTCAACACCAGTGCGATCTCAGCCTTCAAGATTCAAGACTCCAGCCGGGCGTTGGTGGCACACGACTTTAATGCTAGCACTCGGGAGGCAGAGGCAGGCAGATCTCTGTGAGTTCGAGGCCAGCCTGGACCGACAGACTCCAAATCAGAGAAACCTTGTCTCGTAAAACCAAAAAAATAAAAAAGATTCAATACTCCATTCCATTATGGATTGAAACTCTGATCTGTAAGGGAGCACCACAATGAAATGTGTCCTTTATAAGAGTATCATTCTTATGGATGTGCTTCTTATAGAAATAGTAAACCTATTTTAAACAAGAAAAGTTTATAAAATGAATGTATCTTCATTTTTAGTTATGTATATCATTTTAATTTCTAGATTTAACAATCCACATATTGCTTTTACAGATCTTCATATCACAAGACAGATATTTGACTGCAATAGCTGAATATTTCTGAAGATTCTCTGCAGAATACAGTCCCAGCACAGAGTACCATTTCAAATCCAGTCATCAGAAAATCTTCATATTATAGAAAAAATGGAGCTCATCTCAACCCAGGGTTCAGCTTTGAAGTGGCAAGATGATGACTCTGACTTCCCAGTTAATTGTGTAAATATCTCTGCAAATAACAATAACTCTTGTGTAAATCAGGAGTTACAAAACCTCTGTAAGATGTTTACCACCTGGTTGCAGCCAGAAAGACATAGCAAGGAGCAGATAATTTCACAATTGGTCATGGAGCAGTTTCTTAAAACGGGGCACTGCAAGGACAAGATTGCCGTCAAAAAGAAGTGGGATACAAGTGGTAAAAACATGAGTAGATTCATGCAGGAAATTACAGATGAGTGCTTGAAGCCTCCTGAGATGGTGAGTACCTGGGGTAAGAGTGTAAGCCATGAATCAACACACTCATTTGTATGTGGGGAAAACAAGGAAGTTGTAGGCTATTTATGTGTCAGGCTATAGAGCCACACAAAACTATATAGAATGGAAGTTATATACTGTATTAAATTTGCGGAAATGTGTTTTTTCTAGCTCTTTCCATTTTCCTGCAACTTTCATGATGTCATTACTTTTATCCATTGCGAATACTCTATTGTGTAAAAGTACCATATTGTCTCTATGCATTCTTCAGTTGAAGTGCATAAAGGTTGTTTCCACATTCTAGCAATGAGAAGACACTTTCCCTTCTGTTGGCTACCTTTTTGTCTTAATGATCATATCCTTTGCCTCGCAGAACCTTTTCAGTTTCAGGAGATTCCATTTATTGATTTTTTTAATAGTGTGGCTCACTGATATAGGTTTATGAAGTTGTCTCCTGTCAAATGTTTTCAAGGCTACTTCCCAATGTCTTTTCTAATAGGTTCATTGTGCCTGTATTTATGTTGGCCTCCTTGATCCACTTGGAGTTGAGTATTGTTCTTCGGGAAAGATATTTGCATTATTCTACTTGTCAGTGTTCAGTTATGCCAGCATTGTTGAGGATATTTTGTTTTTTCCATTCTATAATTTGGCCTCTATTGTCAAGGGTCAGGTGTTCACAAGTGTGTGGTTCATAACAGGCATTTCAATTTGATTCCATTTTACCATGTGGTAGCTTTTATGCCAATACCAGGCTGTTTTCATTACTATAACACTATTGTAGATATTGAGATCACCGATGATACCTCTGTGTTTTGTTGATCCTTTGTAGTGTTCTCTTTGTTCTTATTTTATTGATTTTAGCCATAGATATTGTTATTTCCTGGAGTCTACTCCTCCTGGATGAGCTTAGTTCTCTCTGATAAAAAAGTTCCCTGTGTGCTAAAACTTCTTTATTTTTGTTATGTAAGCATTTAATCCTATGAACAATCCTACTCTAAAGCCCACAAAGTGAAGTGACAGTTGGAGAGAAAGGGATCACTGAAAGACTAATGGCTGAGAGTGGATGCTGGGAAATCCTTAGCTACATGAGTGAAATTGAAAGAGCCATGAACATCAAAGCAGACAGTTAGAATTGCCAAACATACTTCAGGATACCAAA
>NW_024431455.1:0-1187 GCF_017639785.1 Mesocricetus auratus
TGGACTTGAGTTTTGTACAAGGCGATAAACGTGGATCTATCTGCAGTCTTCTGCATACCAGTACCCAGTTATGCCAGCACCATTTGTTGAAGATGCTTTCTTTTTTCCACTGTACAGTTTTAGCTTCTTTGTCAAAAATCAGGTGTTCATAGGTGTGTGGGTTAAAATTAGGGCTTTCGATTCGGTTCCATTGGTCTACCTGCCTATTTTTGTGCCAATACCAAGCTGTTTTCAGGACTATAGCTCTATAATAGAGCTTGAAGTCAGGTATGTTGACGCCTCCTGAAGTTCCTTTATTGTATAGGGATGTTTTGGCTATCCTGGGCCTTTTGTTTTTCCATATAAAGTTGATTAACGTTCTTTCCAGGTCCTTGAAGAATTGTCATGGAATTTTAATAGGGTTGAATAGCATTGAATCTGTATACTGCTTTTGGCAAGATTGCCATTTTTATTATGTTGATCCTACCAATCCAAGAGCATGGGAGATCTTTCCATTTTCTGGTATCTTCTTTGATTTCTTTCTTTAAAGACACAAAGTTCTTTATATACAGGTCTTGCACTTCCTTGGTTAACATTATCCCCAGATATTTGGTGCTGTTTTTGGCTATTGTAAACGTTGATGTTTGTCTGATTTCTTTCTCAGTCACTTCATCATCTGTATATAATAGGTCCACTGATTTTTTTTGAGTTTACCTTGTATCCTGCCACATTGCTGATGGTGTTTATCAGCTCTAGGAGTAACCTTGTGGAGTTTTTTGGGTCACATATGTAAACTATCATATCATCTGCAAATAGTGAAAGTTTGACTTCTTCTTTTCCTATTTGTATCCACTTTATCTCCTTTTGTTGTCTTATTGCTGTAGCTACAACTTCAAGTACAATATTGAAGAGATATCGAGAGATTGGACAGCCTTGTCTTGTTCCTGATTTTAGAGAAATTGCGTTGAGTTTCTCTCCATTTAGTTTGATGTTAGCTGTTGGTTTACTGTATATTGCTTTTATTATATTCAGGTATGTTCCTGTTATCCCTGATCTCTCTAGGACCTTTATCATGAAGGGATGCTGGATTTTGTCAAAGGCTTTTTCAGCATCTAGTGAGATGATCATGTGTTTTTTCTTTCGCAGGTTGTTAATATGGTGGATTACATTGATAGATTTTCTAATGTTGAACCATCCCTATTATTTTT
>NW_024431456.1:0-736 GCF_017639785.1 Mesocricetus auratus
AATGCAGGTATTATTCAGTCCACTTCATTTATTAGATTACAAACTAAATATCACTACAGGTATGCAGTTATTGGGCTAACAACATACTGAGGAAGAGTAGGATGAAAGGAAATGAGAAGGGAAAGAGGAGGAAGTGCTAAGACCTGCCACTCTCTAGACTCTATAAAGCAGTTGTAAAAAGTAAGCAAGTGAAATTGTTCTTACCTTTACTGAACTCACACAAGTTGACAACCATTCCAATAAAGAAAAAAGCATGCAGTTGACCACACTTTACTGCTTTAGTGTTGTCTCTTGATGGATATAATGCAAAGAATCATTGCCATAAATGGAGTCTTCTTCTAAGCCCACCTGGCTCCAACACATAGCTGAAAACCCACAGTTTCACACGTGGCCCTGGAAAATATCTTGAGTACCAAGAAAATTAATAAGGAGGAACATAATAGAAAGATAGGTTGGAATTGTATAATAGAGTATTAGAGATGTAGGAGATGAGCCTGGGAAGTGGTTGAGGTGTATATGCACAAACACAAAACATTAGATTCTTATGCTAATTCCTGGCATCAAAGTGTGAGATCCCTTTCTCTTTTAGACTGATTCACAGTTCTGTGGGCCAGAGTGCCCTTGAAATCAATCATCCTTTTCTCCCTGTCTCCTGAGTTTTGGGATTAAATGCATAGCAACCACTGTCTAGCCTCTATGACTAATTAGTGGTTTAGGTGTGTGAATACCCAGTGGC
>NW_024431457.1:0-34056 GCF_017639785.1 Mesocricetus auratus
TGGAGATTAGTCCTCTGTCAGATGTAGGGTTAGTGAATATCTTTTCCCATTCTGTGGCCTGCCTTTTTGTCTTTTTGACTGTGTCCTTTGCCTTACAGAAGCTTTTTAGTTTCAGAAGGTCCCATTTGTTAATTGTCGATCTCAGTGCCTGTTCCACTGGTGCTTTGTTTAGGAAGTGGTCTCCTGTACCGACTCGTTGAAGAGTATCTCCCACTTTCTCTTCTAAAAGTTTCAGTGTGGCTGGATTTATGTTGGCATCTTTCATCCATTTGGACTTAAGTTTTGTACAAGGCGATAAACATGTATCTATCTGCAGTCTTCTGCAGACCAGTACCCAGTTATGCCAGCACCATTTGTTGAAGATGCTATCTTTTTTCAATTGTAGAGTTTTAGCTTCTTTGTCAAAAATCAAGTGTTCATAGGTGTGTGGGTTAAAATTAGGGCTTTTGATTCGGTTCCATTGGCCTACCTGCCTATTTTTGTGCCAATACCAAGCTGTTTTCAGGACTATAGCTCTATAATAGAGCTTGAAGTCAGGTATGGTGATGCCTCCTGAAGTTCCTTTATTGTATAGGGATGTTTTGGCTACCCTGGGCCTTTTGTTTTTCCATATAAAGTTGTTTAATGTTCTCTCCAGGTCCTTGAATCATTGTGATGGAATTTTGATAGAGATTGCATTGAATCTGTAGACTGCTTTTGGCAAGATTGTCATTTTTATTATGTTGATCCTATCAATCCAAGAGCATGGGAGATCTTTCCATTTTCTGGTATCTTCTTTGATTTCTTTCTTTAAAGACACAAAGTTCTTTGATATACAGGTCTTTCACTTCCTTGGTTAACATTATCCCCAGATATTTGATGCTGTTTTTGGCTATTGTAAAGGGTGATGTTTCTCTGATTTCTTTCTCAGTCACTTCATCATCTGTATATAATAGGGCCACTGATTTTTTTGAGTTTACCTTGTATCCTGCCACATTGCTGAAGGTGTTTATCAGCTCTAGGAGTAACCTTGTGGAGTTTTTTGGGTGACTTATGTAAACTATCATATCATCTGCAAATATTGAAAGCTTGACTTCTTCTTTTCCTATTTGTATCCCTTTATCTCCTTTTGTTGTCTTATTGCTGTAGCTAGAATTTCAAGTACAATATTGAAGAGATATGGAGAAAGTGGAGATCCTTGACTTGTTCCTGATTTTAGAGGAATTGCTTTGAGTTTCTCTCCATTTAGTTTGATGTTAGCTGTTGGTACTGTATATTGCTTTTATTATATTCAGGTACGTTCCTGTTATCCCTGATCTCTCTTGTTTTGTTTTGTTTTTCGAGACAGGGTTTCTCTGTATTTTGGAGCCTGTCCTGGCACTCACTCTCTAGACCAGGTGTCTGCCTGCCTCTGCCTCCTGAGTGCTGGGAATAAAGGCATGCACTACCACTACCTGATACTTGAGGGTTTTATATGATGGAAAGAGAAGCTTCGGGGATGAAAGATTCCATCTGCAGGTCAGTTCCCCTCTAGTCTCAGAATGGTAGATACCACTTGAAGAGGTGAGTTGATCCACTTATCCGAAGAATTTTGAGTATAACAACCCACAGGTGTTATCAGTGAAGTCAAGTTGCCTTTCCAGAGATTCTCAGGTCACCTGAGGCTTGAAAGGTCATCAGCTCTTCATTAAATGCCTACTATTACTGCCTTGGGACCCATTTTCTTCTGAGATAAAATTCTTGTTTCTACACAGTTTCTGCTTTTGTTTCTTCCTGATCAAAAACTATGCTTGCTAAAACATATTTGTTAAATTTTCCTTTCACAGTGAGGATGATAATAATAATAATAATAACTTTCAAAATCTTGACTTCTTAAGCATATCTTTAGTATGATTATGTATATAAATACTTTGTGCTCCATGTGATTATGCTTTCTTAAAATAACATGTGCTGTACTATAAGTGCCCATATAAACTAAACTTGGTCCAGCCTCATTTTGTTCACAGCAAAATTAAAAATTTAAGAAACAAAATAATGATAAAAGACAAAATAAATATTTTATCTATTTGGCCCCATAGGTAAAACAAATACAGATGACCCATGGTCCTGAACCTATTTTTGAGACAATTAACATGAGTCTGCTGTTTTTTAAGTAGTAATTTGTCTTTATCATATGTGTTTTCATGTTTTGCTTGCAAGTAAGTGTATGAACAATGGTTGGTCTGATTCCCAAGTAGCCAGAAGAGAGAATCAAATCCCCTGGATTAAAGGATGATTGAGAAATTTTCATGTGGGTGCTGGGAACTGAACTCAGGTCCTCTGCAAGAAGAGCCACTGCTCTTAACCACTGAGCCATTTCCCCAGCCCTACGATAACACAAGTTTTCAAATCTAAACTTTAGAATCTGCTTTAAAGGACATGACATATGCAATCATATAATTCTGGCCTATCCACTTGATCCTTATCTCAATTCTGGTTCTACAGTATGGTCCCTGTTCTTAAAGGTATAAATTGACTCGCTGGCAGTTGTATCTACGACTGCAGACTCACAATTGATAATGAGAGATGTAGAAGTCTTCTTTGACGGTCTCTCCCAACCCTCCCAAAAGAAACAGTCTAGACAGGAAGCCACTGAAGAGAACTCTTAAACATTGTGATAAGGATGCTGACATGTAGCTCTTCACAGCTGGTGGACTCTGGTGGGGGTGGGGCTGAGGCTGGGGCTAGGGAAGGACTCAGTTTTCTTTAAGAGACTAGCCACTGGAAGTTTGACATAGCTCCACTGAATATATGGGAACACAAATTGGATTTGGTACTGTTTTTCTTCTTTTGTTTTGTGGTGAGGTCACAAGGTTGGAGGTGAACATGGGGGGCATGGGAGTTGAATGTGATAAAGGTGTATTATGTGAAAGTTCCATATAATAAAAATATTAAGTTAAGAAAAAGAGAGATGATTGCTCCTACCCCAGGGTTCACATTTCCTTTTGGACAATTATCCTCGCTTTAGATGAGAATAGCTTGTATCTGTTCTTATGAATGTATATAGAGATACAAATATTAATGTTATTTTGACCTCTACCATCTCTTTAAACACAAAGTAATAAGGTTTTTGTTTTCAAGTTCCTTATTTTAACCAGACCTATGTTAAAGAAACAAAAACCTGCTGGGTGGTGGTGGCACTTGTTTTTAATCCCAGCGCATGGGAGGCAGAGGCAGGAGGATCTCTTTGAGGCCAGCCTGGTCTACACAGCTCGTACCATGACAGCCAGAACCCTGTCTCGAAAAAACCAAAAAAGAAAGAAAGAAAGAAAGAAAGACAGACAGACAGACCTAATATCTATCTATGTCATAGAATACAGGGACTCTGTCTATCTTCTAAATTAAACAACTGCCATCTTCATACCTTCACCTGTGCCCGCCTAAAATGATCATAGTGGTGCTTATTTAATGTTTCTATTCCTTCACAAAAAGATGAGACAAACAGGGCATTCCAGACAATTTTTTATGGGGTCATGGCAAGGTTTTATTACTTTTTTTATTTTATTTTCCAGTTTAAATTTAGATAAGAAACGAGGTTGCTTCACAAGTCAGTTCCAGGTCCCTCTCCCATTCCCTCCCCTCCTGCCGTGCCCTCCCCCAACCCCCCCATTATCCCCTCATTTCCCCAGGGAGGGTGAGGCCCTCCATGGGGGTGTCCATAGTCTGTCATTTCATATAGGACAGGGCCTAGACCCTTCCCCAAGAGTTCAGGGTGAGAGTGCACCTCACATTGTTCTATGGGAGTCCAAAGTCCGTGTGTATACTTGGGATGGGTACTGATCTGCTGCCCAAGGCTTAATAGATTCCCTAGGCCTCTTCACTGACACCCAGATTCAGTGGGTCTTGATCAGTCCCATGCTGGATTCCCAGGCTTATGCCTGGGATTCAAGAGTTAACCTTTGTCTGGTCAGCTGTTTCTGGAGGTTAAACCAGCCCAGTCTTAATCCCTTTGATCATCAGTCCTCCCTCTCTGTTACTGGCTTTCCAGACAATTTTATACAGACAAAAAAGGTGCATATGTGTAGGGGGAGAGGGGTAGCTAACATGAAGAAATATCCATATGGCTATAAAAAGGTCTCGTGCATGCTAAATATATTTTCAGTGGACTGATTCTGAATCACCCACGCTACCATCAAGAACTCTTTCCAGTTCTCTCTCTCTTTTTTGAATTTAAATTAGAAACAAGGCTGCTTCACATGTCAATCCAGGTCCCTTTTCCTCTCCCCTCCTCCCATGCCCTCCCACCAACTCCCCATTCTCCCCAGAACGTCCTCAGGGAGTGTGAGACCTTCCATTGGGGGGACTGTGTCCATAGTCTGTCATTTCATCCAGGGCTGAGCCTAGGCCTTCCCCCAAGAGTCCAGGCTGAGAGAGCATCTCTCATTGTGGGATGGGCACCCAAAGTCCATTTGTACAATAGGGATAAATACTGATCTATTACCCAAGGCTCCATAGATTGCCTAGATTCCTCACTGACACCCACGTTCAGGGGGTCTGGATCAGTCCCATGTTGGAGTCCCAGCCTTAAATCAGGGTTTCAAGAGCTCCCCCTTGTTCAGTTCAGCTGTTTCTGTGGGTTAAACAAGCCCAGTCTTGACCCCTTTGCTCATCAGTCCTCCCTCTCAGTCACTGGCTTCCTTGATTTCAGCTCAGTGTTTATCTGTCTTACCAGTTCTCTAAAGCAGACTCAATAAACTCATTGGTTCCTTAGAATAAACTTTGGTGAAAATGAACTTTGATTTGCTATTAGTACCTTATGAAGAAGAGACATTGTTTAGTGTCCCCTTCCCTGAGCGGAATATTCTTGTAACTGCTAGTAAATTCATTTGTTAATGCTGTCTGAAGATAAAAGTGATTTACCTCTTCTCCTTTTATTCTTATGCGATTATATTAGTGACTATTAGCTAAGGCCTTTAATATAACATTGCATGTTAGAATAGGGCCTCATGCAACTTCTAGTTCATGATAGTGACAGGCTTAAAATAGCACCTTCATCCATTCTGACCATGCTCTGTGCTGTGTATAAAAATCAACTCTACTAGGCATGGTGACCCCACTGAACAAGGAGGAAAACCAAAGGTGAATTTTCTGTGACCTCTTGTGGTAAAGGTCTTCATGTGTGTCCTGTGAAAAAGAGGATGTGCATACCAGATGTGGAGTGCCACCTTGTGGAAGTGAAACTTTAGTGCAGGTGATTGGAGGCTTCTGTCATAGTTGACTTGGTAGGTTCCAAAACTGAGCGTGGCGACAGAGCTGAAACATCCTCTCTGCAAGCATGGTTCATCTCTCAAACAGAAACCCAGCCCTACTCAAAAAGTGAGATCTACGTTCTTCCCCATGGCAAAAGTCCAAAGGGCTCTCAGATATAAAGCTATGGCTAGGAACGCCAGGGGACAGAATGATACTGGATAACTCAGGCTTGTATCTTCTGTCCAGTGCAATGGGCATTGACTTCCAAATACCTGGCTAAAAGCTATTATGCTACAAGTCCTGTTAGTTGTTATGGTAGAATTTGTCACTTTCTTGAATCCCATAAATTAATGGCATTATTTTATAATGAGTTAATAGGAACTTAATCATTTGTGTTTGTGGGAAAAATTGTGCTTGTGCTTGGTATGGTGGTGTGTGTCTTTAATCTTAGTACTGAAGGAAGAATTGGGGGTGGGGTAGAAAGAGCTGACAGATCTCTGGGAGTTCAAGATGAATAGTCCATGAACAGTTCCAGACTAGCCATATTAAGACCTTGCCTCAAAAACAGAATTACAAACAGAAGTTCCAGGATATTTTTCAGAAAGTTGTACCCAGTGAATTTGTCATCGCAGTTATTATAAAGAGTAGAAGATCAAACTTTATTGTGCCAAGAGAACATACACGACAAATTGAGGAACTTAGCAACCAGTGTACTGCAGATAAAACATTTGATTATAACACTGATATAAAAATGTAGCATCCACAAAACTAATTGTTTTATGTGCAATAGTTTTCAAGTCACATTAAGTGAATTAGTAATACGATTAGGCAGGATTTATATACATCCCAGTACTATTTCATATAATGATACAAACTGTTCATATTAACTAAAGACTCTAAAGTGTTCTTTTCTGTACAATTTTGTTTTGTTCTTGGTATTGTTTTTCTTTCTTGAGGTAAATGTTGTATACCAGGAAGACTTCTAGCAAAGATCTAAACCTACAGCAGCCCAAAGATTTATCCTACTGAACAAGAAACAAAATCTCCTGTTTGGTTCCATGGTTATCCATACAGGAATCCTCTTGGGGTTAGGGTGATTGAATTTGTATACCGTTTCCCAGGAAGCAATTCTTGTTATGTAAATAAGAGCATTTCTGTGGTATCAGCTTGCAAGCATTTTTGATTAGATGCACAAATCTGTTATCCTATTCAGTAAAGGGACAACCCATGTTTTTGCCTGAGGAATGCTTTTTGGAGCTTGGTTAAAACTAGGACTTGCACCCATCTGTGCTTTCACTCTCCTGCTGTGGGATAATCATTTTGTACACAGTGAAGATGTGTCTCTGTCAAGGCACCTTCTGATTGGCGTAATAAAGATCTGAACAACCAATAGCTAGGAAGTACTGCTGGGGAGAGAAAGGAACTCAGGGAAAGAATCTGAGAGGGAGGATTTGGCAGCCAGCCACAGAGGAAGTAGGACATATGCTACTGAGGAGGGGTAACAAGCCATGTGGCAGAACATAGATTAATAAAAATGGTTAAGTTTTAAGAGGTAGGGCCGCAGAACAATCCTAAGCTGAGGCCAAGCTTTCATACTTAATAAGTCTCTGTGTCTCCAGATAAGTTTCCAAGGAAAGCCCTGCTACTCTCTCCCTCTCCCTCCTCCTCACAATTTTATTATTTTATGTCTGTTAAGAGAAGCTTTTTCTTTGCTAGCTGCTTTGGTATATCCCCACCAGTCGCCTGGGCTCTGCCGCGCCAGCCTGGTTCTAGATCCGCATGAGTCCCAAATAAACACACAGGAGGCTATATTAATTATGAAGCTGTTGGCCTTGTTCATCTCTTACTGGCTAGCTCTGCCTTAAGTAATTACCCCATAATTGTTAATCTAAGTATGTTTCTTACCGGAGAATAGTTCCCGGTGTCCTACTCCCATGGCGTCACATGTTGACTCTCTTGTGTTTCCCCTTCCCAGAATCCTCCTCGACTCCTAGTCCCTCCTATCTAGGTTTTCTATTGGCCAGACAGTACTTTATTGACAAGTGCACAGGCAAATAACAGGACTTCCCCAACATCTCCTCTTTTCTGTTTAAACAAAAGAAAGGTCTTAATTTTAACATAGTCAAATTGTATATGACAGAACAGTTATCAAGTAAGAACATAGTTACAATATTTTAGCAAGATTTAAAGAAAATATCATCCATCCCATCCTTGTGAGTCCAAAGTCCTATATGTAGCTTATCTTTTGTCATAACTAAGGAAAACTATAATTAAACTATCTGTCTTCAACTCCATCAAAGACCACAGAAGGATAATATATAAACACTAGGATTGACAGAGACATCTTACTGCCTGGACAGTCACCCAAAGTTCCTCTGTAACGTTGGGGCATCCATCTTCAGCCCATAGGCCACAATGTGTCTGGAACACTTCTCAGCAAAGCAGGAAATTTCAAACTGTCCATCTGCGTTGGCAGTCTGTCATTCATTTTTCTTTGTCCTGCAGAAATCCTCGTAGACTCTTCATCAAGCAGGAACCCTGTAAGACTGAGTTCAGTAGTCACTTTCCTGTGGGTCCTGCATGTCCAGATGATACAACAACAGTCAAACAATCTAGGCAAGAGCAGTTTCTTGCCCAAATGGCTAATCTTGCCATGTTGAAAGCAAACTTTATAACGAATTTCTTCGATGCCCATCTTCCTCTCAGACGTAATTGGTGCTGCCAGGAGCAGACATTTCTCATTGTCAAGACAAACCCTAAACCATTTTAAATGCCATGTTCTGAAGGTCTTTGAGAGGTTTGAAGACTGTCCATCTCAAATATATTTCTGTATATCTAGAAACCTAACTTATGTAACTAGAAATTCTATTATAAGTAACTATCTATAGTCTGTATTCAATTATGCATTACGTTGTAAAAGATCAGTATAAGCACAATACTTAATCAAGAGGAGAAATATAAGCATCACAAAATTGACCTTGATTTTGTCTCAATAAATGAAAAACAATACCCATACCATAATTCCCCTTTTTACCATTAAAAAAGATTGGCTGTGATCACTAGCCAATTATAAACAATCCCATTTAAATGAAAACAAAGATTTATAAACAAGATGGGAATTGGGACTTCGCTCATTCCAAACTGCTTCCTGCTGGAAGGGGGCGCTGTTTATACCATGGGGATCATGACAAAACTCAGAAACCTGTATAAGTCCATATTTTAGGGGGCTGTAAGACTGCATCATTTTTGCTGTTTCGATTGTTGGAACACCTGGTCCACTGCTTCCGGGGGTCTTGGTTCGTCAAACCACAAAAGCCTGGAAGGAATCCTTAGCTTTTCATTTTCTGTAGAAACATAAATAAAAACTCCTTTTCCAAGTAACATATCCTTACACTTAAATTTTGAAGTCAAGGTATTTTCAAAAGATATAAGTTGTATTAATTTAGCAGCATTTATAAGCAAGTGTACTTTAGTAGCAGTTCCTTCCTGAGCAAGCAAAAAACTGAAAAACATAATAGCGTACAGTATCCAGACTCTCTGTGTATTTTCCATCTTTACGTGGCTTATTTATTTATTTATTATTACTTTATTTATTTTACTTTTATTTATTTTTCTCTGAGACAGGGTTTCTTTGGAAACCTGCCTGCCTCTGCCTCTGGAGCAATCCTACTGGCGTGTGCCACCACAACGCCGGCTTTTGTATTTATTTACCACTTTGCCATTTCATTTTCTCTCTCAATCTCACGTATATTTTTAAACACACTGTAAACCTTTAGAGGTTTTTCTTCATTTAAGTCTGACTTTACTGTAAATCTTTATGTTTTTCTGGCCACGTGTCTTATCTGTAAAACCGCGACTGTTTTAAACTGCCGTTTCAAGATGGCGGGCGTAAGCCTGACTCCAGCTTACCGCCTCAGTCCATGCTGACATCCAGCAAAAGCTGCCACTTCCAGCTGTACGTACACACCTTTTAATTGTTAGCAGAGTCTCTTAAAACAACCTTGCTGGTTTTTTTCTTTTTATGCTGAGTCAGGAAGACTCCGGTAAGCAAGCCACGTGAATCTTGGCTTGTTGATAGTAAAACAGAGCACACCTGAGAAAATGCTGCTACCAAAATCTATGCTTCCCTCCGTTCTTCTGTTTCTAAAATTCCTTTAAAGCTTTTGTTGTTTTGCGTGGAAATTCAATCCCACTCCTGATCAACATTTTGTTAAGAGAAGCTTTTTCTTTGCTAGCTGCTTTGGTATATCCCCCACCAGTCGCCTGGGCTCTGCCGCGCCAGCCTGGTTCTAGATCCGCATGAGTCCCAAATAAACACACAGGAGGCTATATTAACTATGAAGCTGTTGGCCTTGTTCGTCTCTTACTGGTTAGCTCTGCCTTAAGTAATTACCCCATAATTGTTAATCTAAGTAAGTTTCTTACCGGAGAATAGTTCCCGGTGTCCTACTCCCATGGCGTCACATGTTGACTCTCTTGTGTTTCCCCTTCCCAGAATCCTCCTCGACTCCTAGTCCCTCCTATCTAGGTTTTCTATTGGCCAGACAGTACTTTATTGACAAGTGCACAGGCAAATAACAGGACTTCCCCAACAATGTCTATGAGTGTTTTGTCTGAATATATATCAGAGAGTTCACCACGTGCAGGCCAGGTACCCTCAGAGCACAGGGTGCTGAAAGCTGCTCTGTGAGTACTGAAAACCAAACCCAGCTCCTCTGGAAGAACATGCAGAGCTCTTAACTTCTGATCTATCCTTCCAGACTCCACCTCACACTGCTCTCTACACTCTGGTCTTTGACTTCACCTGCCTATTACTACTGATGTTTCCTGTGTAAAATATGTGTAATATACACAAAATCTAGGAAGCCTGACAAAATGATGCCCAGGTTTGCACCAGCCATTAAAAAATAAAAAGGAACACTATTCCTGTAAGCTTGAACTCACTCCAGATATAACTATGGCTATGGATACCCTTCTCTTTTGTTTCATTATGGTCTTCTCCAAATAACACAGAAGGGAGGCAACTTCTAGTAGTGGGACTATCTCTCAGGAGAGTGGACACCTAGAATTCATCCTAAAATTGTCTTTTTTGTGTGTGACCAATGACATTTGACATAAAGAACTGAAGTTTGCTGATGTGCCCAACCTGCTAAGCACCTTCCCATGACAAATTCATGAAGATGCCAGAAGAAGGCACCCAAACACCACCTTTAGTTTTCCACTGGGTGGCTGGGAACTTTCTTTACATATGTCACAGGGCTGTGGTCAGCACATTTCTGTGCTGGGGTCCCTTGAAACACAAGTAGACACACACAGATAAAACTGGAATAAATACGTTTTATGCATTTGAGGTGGAGCAGAGGGTCCTCCACATCAGGTGTATGGGAAGGTTGGAAGATAAACACATATATTTTTTCTCCTTCTGACATGTGGTTCCTAGTGATAAAACTCAGGTTTTGAGGCTCACTGCCAAACACCTTTACTCTTTAATCCATCCCATCACTGGCCATAAGTGATTTGTTCGTTTGATACACGGTTTGGACTGGAACTTTTTATGTAAAACAGTCTGGCCTCAAACTCATAGATCTCTCTTGCCCCTGTCTTCCTGGTTCTGGGATTAAGTGCAGGCATCACCATGCATAGCCCAGGTGACATTTTAAAGCACTGTGGATGAACACTTGGAAACAACCTGAGATCATCTAATGTCATATCCCATGACATTCTTTGATGTTAGCCTTTCAGGTCAATGTCATCAAACAATGTCATGGGCCAGTCATTTATATGTGGCAGGTGTGTTCATCAGATGCTGCCTGCGCCTCTCGAGCTATGAGCTTCATGGTCAACTGAAGATTCATGGACAGAGTGTCCAGGGCTTGCTAGGAGCAGATTGTCACCACACAATGACCCTGGGAGCAGACGTTTCACAAAAGAGCAATTCCACGACAATCTAGAAGATAAGATGTGAAGAGTTGACCCTCAATTCATGACCATTGCATGTTACCTTCAGCAGGGAAGAATTCCTAGGTTCTATATCCTCAATGTCATTGGGACAAGCATAGTAATCATGGTGTTTTACTTGCCACACTTCTGTAGTATCTACTGCTTGAGTTTTCTTCATCTCCTCTCTATGAGACTATAGAGACATGCAGGGAAGGCTAGGGGGGCAAGTCCTGTGTATTTGTCAATAAAGCACTGTTGGCCTTATGGGCTGAAGATGGATGCCCTAACAATACAGAGGAACTTTGAGTGACTGTCCAGGTAGCAAGATGTCTCTGTTAATCCTGTGGTCTTTGATAGAGTTGAAGGCAGATAGTTATAATTGTAGTTTTCCTTAGTTATTATAAAAGATAAGCTACATACAGAACTTTGGACTCACAAGGATGGGATGAATGATATTTTCTTTAAATCTTGCTAAAATATTGTAACTGTGTTCTTACTTGATAACTGTTCTGTTATGTATAATTTGACTATGTTAAAGTTAAGATCTTTCTTTTTGTTTAGACATAAAGGAGGAGATGATGGGGGATGTCCTGTGTATTTGTCAATAAAGCACTGTTGGCCAATAGGGAACCAAGATAGTTGGGACTGGGAGTCCAGGAGGACTCTGGGAAGGAGAAACCCAGAGAGTCAAGATGTAACACCATGGGGTAAGAAGCCCCAAAACCTCTCCGGTAAGAGAAATACTTAGATTAACAATTATGGGATAAATACTTAAGTCAGAGCTACCCAGTAAGAAACAAGCAAGGCCAACAGCTTCATATTTAATATAGCCTCCTATATGTTTATTTGGGACTGATGCGGCTTTGGAACAGGCTGGCAGGAAGGCTTCCCTTTACAGAAGGCTACTTAAACTCTTTCCAACTTTCATATGGTCTTTGAGGGCCACAATTATGCTTTAAGTTTTCATTACTGTGCCTAAGTGACCCATAAAACAAAATGGCTCTAACCTGTATCCCCCTGGCCCAAGGACAGATGCTTCCTGAGATGCTGCAGTTCATATAAGGTAACAAGCCATATATTTGCAAGACACTAAGCATGTTTGGTTGACCCAACTGCACTGAATGTGCTTGATTACATGTACATGGGAGGTATGTAGGCAGGAAGTGCATTCAGGATGTATGCTTGCCGCTGATTGAATGAAGGTGGGGAATATGTAACCTGTGGGTTTACCATTAGAAGCACCTGGCTGTTGTAGCTCTTGGCCAATTTCCAGGGACCCTTTAAGGAACCTGGTCAGAGTTCATCATCCTGGCCAGTATTCAGTTAAAGCTTGCTTAAAATTTGGCTAAAATACTGGTACTGGTCTTATTCTCATCCATTGGGATTAACAGCTTAAAAGATAACACTATTTTGGGTGTCCTCAGGGACAATCACAGAAATTTGATCCCCAGATGGGCCTTGGAGAATGGTAGGCTTTCACTGGGCACCAGGCATCTAGTCTCCTGCTAGATTGCTTGAAGTTTTTCTTAGTTTAGAATGGTTGGCTGGGCCTGGCCTGTGGTGGCATATGGCTGATCAACAAGAGCTAGTTCCAGGACAGCCTCCAAAGACAGAGAGAAACCCTGTTTCGAAAACCCCACCCCCAAAAAAGGAATGGTTTGCTGTTAGATACCAGTCTATAATTTTTATTATGTAGAGATAAGTTCTCCCTTGTTCTAGTGACTCTAGGACTTTCATTATGAAGCTATGTTTAATGAGGTACAAGGATTTTTCTGCGTTTTTAATTTCAGTTTTATTGTTATTGTTTCTTGAAATCTAGTGGGTTTGTATTGTTTGGTACAGCAATTTCCTTCTTCTTCTTCTTCTTCTTCTTCTTCTTCTTCTTCTTCTTCTTCTTCTTCTTCTTCTTCTGTAGGCACTTAGCTAAAATTTCCCCATAGAACTGATTTTATTATATTTCAGGGGTTCTGTTTTCATTTTTATTTAGTTCCAGAAATAAAATATTTCTTGACTTTATTTTTGCCCTATTCATTCTGTAGTGATGAATGAGTTGTTTAATCGAGTACCAGGGTACCTGATGCCTACTTCAGTCCTCTGAGGACACAGGGCATGTACATGATGCCTAGAAACATGTGCAAGAAAAGACCATTTTTATAAAACTGAAAGGGCCAAAAGTTCATTGTCATCACTTATTGATAGCACCTTGACCTTGTGCCAGACACTGAAGGGAGAAGCAATGATGGTTGGACCATATCCTGATGTGACCACTTGGCTATGCACATCTCTTATCTTCCAGCTAAACTTTGCTTTATAGATTGCAGGTGATGGTAAGTCCACCACATGCTGAGTTTGCACCCAAGTTGAGTGCATAGGCAGGGACTTGGATGGCTGGTAGCAACAGGTGAAGAAGTTGCAATAGTAACCAAGAATTGGGAACTGGGTTTTTGGGCACCTTACCTTGTTCTGAGACTCTCTGAAAGGGCATATTTGGAGGGGGTAGGGGGATGGGGCTCCCCAGACCTTCAGGGGTGAGCCTGAGGCTCTAACTGAACAATTGTAATACAAACTGGTCATTTCCCCCTTCCATTTCCTGCCTCCAGTCTGTCTCATGATGCATCTCATCCCCATCACTTTCTCTCTAATTAACTGTTACTTGTTATTGAGACAGGGCTTCACTCTGTATTTCAGGGTGTGTGTGTGTGTGTGTGTGTGTGTGTGTGTGTGTGTGTGTGTGTGTGTGTTTTGGAGTCCAGAGGAAAGTGTTGGAACTTCTAGATGTGGAATTACAGACAGCTGTAATTGTTGTGTGATATGGGTGTTTGGAATTGAACACAGAACCTCTCGAAGAGCAGCAAATGTTCTTAACTGCTGTTCCATTATTAGCTATTTTCTCTCTGATGTTTTAATTTATTTTATTTTTATAAGATATGTTTATCCCAGGACAGACAGATCTATGTAGACTGGCTGTGTCTAGGTGACTCGTTGGTTTTCATAGTTTCTTGTCACATATTTTTTGAGGCAGAGTATCTCTACTAAAAGCCCTTGCAATCCTGGACCTTACTTTCTAGACCAGACTAGACTTGAACTCATAGAGACTCACCTATCTCTGCCTCTTAAGGGCTGGGATTAAAGGTGTGTGACCCTGTGACCTTGTCTACCAAGTAACTGTAGTTTTCTCATTGTTTCCTGAGATGGCCAGACATCTGCTACCCATAAACTAGCCTGCATGCATCAGGCACAGACCCCTTCCTGGTGGGCTTGCCCAGGGGACCCTATTCTACCCAAGACTGGAAAATTTCCCCTAGAGGAAGGGATTTGCTCTTGAGCCCTCACACCCTTTAAAGATTACTTGCTCACCCAGGCTGGGCTGCTTTCTCATCTCATGAGACAGCCAGGCAGTCCCTTCCCCAACAAACTCCTTTTTATTATCCACAGACTGCTCTTGTTAGGTGGTATTTGCTCTACTTGCTTACAATAAGGAGAGGGGCTGTGAGTAGATAATGAAGATGGCGAACTTCCCAGATTCCTGGGTTCTTCCTCATCCTCTGGACCTGAGACAAGAGGCTGACAGTTTTAAGTAAAGGCCTTGTGGCTCTTTCTTCCTACATGTAGTGGTTCTGCTGATGGACTGGCTCAAAAATGTCAAGGCTGCATCAGGACACATTTACATGACAGTTGACCAAACCCCAAATGGGAAAGAATTTCTTTCAAAGACCCAAAGGAACAAACCAACAAAATAGACCTTAAATAGAAGTTGAGCTTTGGCTTGCTGAGTTTCACCTCTGCTTTGTGGAGGGTCGTTTTGTCTGATTGGCTGCTGTGTACAAATGAGTGTTTCCTCCTTCCAAATAAAAGTCTTTCTTCAACTTCTGATTCTCTTTGCTATAGTGAAAACTTCTCTGCTGCTATCTGTAACTCTTGAGATGTTTTCCACCTTTGAATTCTTTTTTCTTTCTTTTCTTTTTGGTTTTTTTGAGACAGGGTTTCTCTGTATTGTTTTGGAGGCTGCTCTGTAGACCAGGCTGGCCTCGAACTCACAGAGATCCACCTGCCTCTGCCTCCCAAGTGCTAGGATTAAAGGCATGTGCCACCAATGCCCGGCCCCCAAATTTGAATTCTTTAACTGGCAAGTAATAAACCCAAACAAGACCCTTAGATGGCAACAGGAGTTAAACAAACTAACTAAGGTCCTCACCCTGAACTGCAAGGTTTTAGTAAATTCACCAAGTTGGACTTGTCTGATGTCTTGCTCTGCCTGCCTGCCTGGAACAGACAGACAGTTCCTTCAGTCTCAATCCTCTGGAAAAGGTCACACTGCAGAAAATCTTTCTCAGGTGTTTCATGAACATCTCTGACTTTGTAATGGTGGGAGGCATGCAGCACAGATAGATGGGAAGGGAATGCTGATGCTCGTACATGGACCCTCTAAAGCTCAGTTGTGATGGTTGGTGAGATGCCTCAGTGTCAAAGAGTGCTTGCTGAGGCTTGTAGAGGACCCGAGTTTGGTTCCAGGAATCCACATCAGGTATCTTGCAAACACTTTGTAAGGAGCATGTAAATAAACTGTGAAAACGAATCTGTAAACAGTTCAGAGGGAGAGATGAGCTTGGAAGGCAACAGAGTGATAAGTGGATGTGTATGCGGCTGATAGATAAGCATAGAGGTAAGCTCAGAGTAACTTCATAAAAACCACAAAGGAGGACACCAGAGCAGAGCACTGGGATGTGCCAAGCATGAAATGCTTTACGAGCCCCGAGGCAGACTCTCCTCCTCCCACCAACTGAGCAACCCCATGCCAGATCAAGACAGAACACGGAGCTGGAGCCCTGGTGTCTAGTTGGCCACTACACTTTGCTGTGCAAGCAGATCTAGAGGGACAAGAAGACTGGAAACCCGAACCTGAATGTGGAGGTACACACATCACACTCATCTGGTAATGGTATATTATACCATGGCCACTAGGATGCTTTTGCTTATTTGTTAGATGATTATTTTGCTTATGCTGATTGGTTGGAAATATAGTTGCTGTGAGACATGTGATGTGAGAATAAATAAACTATTCAAGTGAAATTCTGTTGTGTATATCCTCCCCCCAGTAATCTGAGGGTGTGCTCGCGTCACACTTATAACCCTAATCGCAGCAGATCCAACACTCTTCTGAAGTGATTTTTTAAGGGATATACATGGAAGAACAAATGGCCACTCTGAAGCTGCTTTAGGACCAAAGGTGTGCCCCTGCCTCGCTAAGGCTTTCTCTTCTGGTTTGCTTTCCCCCTGTCCCCATCCACAACCTCGGCTTTAGCACACATAGGGAAACATAAAGTGCAAACCGCAGTGGTGTGAAAGAGCTAAAGCAACGTCTCTGTCACTGTGGCTTTAAGTGGCTTTGGGCTGAAAATAAGTATTTGTTCTTTTGAAGCCGGGCATTGGTGGCACATGCCTTTAATCCCTGCTCTCGGGAGGCAGAGGCAGGTGGATCTCTGTGAGTTCAAGATCAGTCTAGTCTACAAGTACTAGTTCCAGGACATCCTCCAATGCTACACAGAGAAACCCTGTCTCAAAAGACCAGAATAAAATAAAATAAAAGTTTGTACTTTTGAATAGTCCTGAGATTATTAATATATGTAATTCATATGTATGCCCGAGAAAGGGAGAAAGGAAGGGAAAATGGGAGTGCATGTAAGCAACTGAAAGTTAACACTGGCATTAACACTAGCAGTAGAAAAACAAAGCATAGTAATTTCACAAGTTCTGATTACTGAGTACCAGTATGAAGTCCTGAGAGACATTCCCAGCACACAGATCAAACAACTCAAATTTCCCTGTTACATTGGTAGGGAAGGATGCCCTACCACTCCCAAGTCAGTACAGACACACCCAGACATTAAATTCTCAGCACAAGGATATTTATTACCCTGGGGGAAAGGAGGCCTGCCTCTGGATCAGGCAAATGTATTTTTGCAGGAGTGGGTTTTTAAGGAGAAAAAGGGGGAGTCTATGCTAGGTTGAGTTGGTAAATCCTGATTGCATATTGTTTGATTGTGACATCTAGCTTGTCCCTGCACAGCCCAGAAAGTCCCCCCTCTCTCTCTCTCTCTCTCTCTCTCTCTCTCTCTCTCTCTCTCTCTCTCTCTCTCTCTCTCTCTCTCTCTCTCTCAACCTGGCCAACTCAGAGAGTCTCAGAAAAAAGCAAAGGAAAGCTGCCATAAAGACCAGTTCCCAATTCTCGGCAGCTATTGCCACTTCCTCCCCTAAAACTGCCAGCCACCCAAGTCCCCGCCTAAGCATTCAGCTTTTGACCATACTTGGGCACAATCTCAACTTATGATGGACACATCATCACCCATCACCTATTATGCCCAGTCCACAAGACCCCACAAAGACCACCAAGGACCTGACTCAACAATGCAAATGCACTACGTATCTTTATTGGGATACAAGCCAAGTCAGGGACCTCGTCCAGCAGCTGCACGGGCATGGAGGGATGGGGTTGGGAGCCTCCAACCCTCTATTGCAGGAAGCTTATAAAGGCAAAAAAAGAGAGAGAGAACCATACATTTGGCCTAGGTTAGACAAACAATATTAAGCAGGGGAATGGGGGGTTGCAGGTTGGTTAGTTACTTATCTTGGGAGATGATTGAGGAATTTCTATCACCTATCTTCACAGCCAGGCAGTTACAGTTATCTGCTCTTCCGTGGACAAAGAGCTAACCATTGGGCATTGACATAGCCTGGGGGTGAAATCCTTTCTCCCAGAACTGGTGGTATAGGAATGCCTCATTTGTCACCCACACAGGTCAAGGATACTATCCTGTCTGGAAACACATCTGACTCTCACCCTTGCAGATAAGAATTTTTTCATAGAACCTAAAGAAAATCTATAGTGTAAGCCAGTGAAATAACCCTACCTCCACTATACAACACCCTGCCTTTCCCATCACCAAGTTATAAAGTTCTAAAATGTTAAGATTCTAAGAAAATGTATTTAGATTTGTAAATAAAAGTTACAAATGTCTGCGTTTGTAAAAGCCTAGTTATAAAAGTCTGTAAATACAACATATAAAAATGTTGAAAGGTCAAAAGAAATGAAAGTCTAACTAAGTTGTGAGGATTTAAGAAGGTGATTCAAAGCATTGGTGGTACATGCCTTTAATCCCAGCACTCAGGAGGCAGAGGAAGGCAGATCTCTGAGAGTTGGAGGCCAGTTTGGTATATAGAGTGAGTTCCAGGACAGCCTCCAAAACAATACAGAGATACCCTGTCTCGAAAAAAAACCAAAAAAAGGAAAGAAAGTGATTTAAGGTATGAGTTTGATAAAGTGACTTATGTGTGTGGAAAATAAATTAAGGTTTATGAAAATTTGCTGTGTAATAATCCTGAACACTGAAAATACATTGCTTTCATTGCTAACAAAAATCAGAGCTGGGCAGTGGTGATGAGCAATTTTAGTTGTAGCCCTCAGTCAGATGGATATCTGTAAGTTCAAGGCTAGATCAGGTCTACAGAGCTAGTTCCAGGACAGCCTCGGCTACACAGAGAAACCGTGTCTCAAAAAACCACAAAGACTAAAAAGAAAAAAAGCTGATTGGCTGATAGCTACGAAGGAATTTAGGGTCAGAGAGAATGCCCTAAAGAAGGACAGAGTCTTGGGAGTCACAAGCAGACACAGAAGGAAGCAAGAAGAATGTGCAGTGTTGAAATAAGGGACCACCATGTAGCAGAGAGTAGATAGGAAATATGGGTGAATTTAAAATGTAAGTGTTAGCTAGTAATAAGCATGAGGTATTGGATGAGCATTTATAATTAATAATAAGTCTCTGAGTGGTTATTTGGGAGCAGTTTCTGGGACACAGAGAAACTCTGCCAAAAAAAGTTGTTTCAGATTTATTTCCCTCTCTCTATGCTATTGCTTGGATTCCCAAACTTTTCTATGACTCCAAATCATAAATCTACTGCACTTTCCACAATGTGAATTTTATATTTAAAATTTATCTTTTTTGTAAACTTCAACAAATGTCTTATGTTTCAGAAAATCAAGTTGAATCCACTTGTCACAGGTCAAATGGACTCCTGTTAACCAAAAGCCTAAGTTTTATCTCAGCCCAGTCTGTGTTGGCACCACACTGCAGGGAACATCTATTCCACATCAATGTGTTTGGGGCTGCAATTGGAATCATTCAAACAGCCACATGTCTGATCCTGCATAGGGGGGTGTGGATGCAGGGAAGCCAATTACCCAAAGATGTTAAAGATGAGACAGAAACACCTGATCATATCAGGAGTGCTCCCAGTAAATACTGAAGACCATGGTTTATTGTTCTATCATATTAAGTAACCATGCAAAAGTGGGGGCAAAGGCAGAAGACATCAATTATCATGTAGAAAGTTTTCCCACCTGTTTATTCTTGATGATGGGATCACTTCCCTATCCTCTGATCCCCAGCCCCTTTCCCCTGTCTTGTGTTCTCCCTTCCCCAACTACCAGGACCACAGGCCTAAAGCTTCCAAATGTATATCTAAGTAAAAGTTTTAACCTAATCTCCTTAACTTTTTCTTCTGTCTCTAGTCTATCTCAACAGATTTCAAATCAACTATAAACTGCTCCAGCTACTAACTGGCCTCAGATGATTCCTCAGCACATGGATGCTAGGCAACTCCAAAGTGGCTAGTCACAGATAATCCAGTCTAACAAGTTATTACATCACTGCCTACAATTGCCTGTGGGGACACCAGACCTTGAGCAGAAACCCACTTTCCCTTCGGCCTGGGAGCAGGCATCTATGTAATGTTTACTGAAAACAATTTAGTGTTTTAAAGCTTGATAGGGCTCAGATAAGGGCTGGCTCACTGAAATACCATGCAGTTCACATCACCTATGGCTAGATGCCTCTTCCTGTTTCCCTGGGGTGTCTCCCCAATTTTGGGGCCGGAGATTAGACCACCAGCCAGGAGGAAAGAATGGTATGTAGATGAATGGCAGGAGTCCTTAAAAAGGGAAGCCCTTTTTCTTGGGGAGACTTCTCCTGAGATTTCGCCTGAGAGCTCTCCTAAGCAGACTGTGGTCTCCTCCTAAGCTGACTTGAGAAATATAAAGTTTTCTTAAAGCAACCGACCGGTCTCTGTGTCATCTATCCCGACCACCTCGCTACATTCTTGGATGCAGGCCACACAGCAGTTGCGACAATTGGAGGTCCCACCAAGATCGTGAAAGCGAGGTAAGTGAGCGGGTTCGTCTCTTTTTCTGGCCAGGGACAGATTGGGGAAAAAAAAAGAAACCATGGGGAATAGTTCTGGGAAGCTTGAATTACAGTATCAAGTTAAAAAGTTACTTGAAGGACATGGGACTACAGTAAAGTCTAAAACCTTAGAAGGCTTTCTAAAGTCGATCGAACGAGCCAGTCCATGGTTCATTACCAGGGGGAGCTTAAATATCCCAGATTGGGAGGAGGTTCGCCGTGATCTTCATCAACTTTTACAAAAAGAGGGACCTGAGTCCCTGCCCCCATCTACATTCTCCTTATGGAGATTAGTGAAGGGCACACTTTTGACAGATAAGGCTAGCCACCGCCAGGTAGTCCAGGCCACAAAAGAGGCTTTTTCAGAGTTACAAGAGATTGAGACTCAAGCCTCCCTGAGTTCTGAGGCAGAGAGTGGCAGTGAATCATCTAGAGAAACCCTGACTGAAACTAGAGGCTCCATTGTTAGTGAGGATGAGGAGGAGCCTCTTAGCAACAACAAACGAGTTAATAGAAATCTCGGGGCGCGACCCAAAAGGAGGGACTTCAGTCAGAATCGGGTATATCCTACTCTGTCAGACCTAAAAAATGAAAATAGCTCAGACCCAGACTCTGACGAGTCAGAGTCTGAGAAGGAACGGTTACTTGCTGAGGTCTCGGCCCTTAAAAAGGCACTAAAAAGGACTCGAATTAAAAAAAGACAGGACAGGGAGAGAAACCCTTCCCCATACTCTGAAAAAAGGGACTCTTCCTATGAGATAACTCAGTCCTTCTCGGACCTGGAGGGAAGACCCAGAGGAGGGGTCCAATGCTGCCCGGTGGTGGCCCCAGTAATGGAAGTTCCAGACCCGAACAATTCTGGCCAGGTCATTCGGCGTCATAACCCTTTAAATTTTAAGGATATAAGACAACTTAAAGAGGCAACTTTAAATTATGGAGCACAGGCTCCCTTTACACTTTCCTTAATGGAATCTTTTGCATCTCTTAATTTGACACCTGGCGATTGGCAGCAGCTTTGCAGAGCAGCTCTGTCGGGGGAGATTATTTGATTTGGAGAGGTGAGTTTCAGGAAAGATGCAGCCAGACAGCCCAAAGAAATGCACAGGCCGGACAGCCCCAGAGAAATGTGGAGATGCTTACCGGGAGTGGTCAATATGCCACCATTCAGCAACAAATGCAATATGACATCGCAGTCTATGCCCAAGTGGCAGCAGCGGCCCAAGGGGCTTGGAAAGCATTGCCTTCCAAGGAAGGAGGGGATCATCTGTCCAAAGTCCTTCAAGGACCCTCTGAACCTTTTCAAGACTTCGTAGACCGTCTCAGTCAGGTAGCAGAAAGAATATTTGGGGGCATTGGGCCTGCGATGCCGGTCATCAAGCAGATGGCATTTGAAAATGCAAATAAGTATTGTAAGGAAGCCCTTCGCCCATATCGCAATAAAAGTCTAAATGACTATATCCGGATTTGTAGGGACATTGATGGGAACTTCATCCAGGGCCAAGTGTTAGCTGCTGCCATTCGGCCCCAAGTGGGGAAAGAAAGACCTACTCTGGGAGGGAGAAAAACATGTTTCAGCTGCGGTAGGGAGGGACACTTCTGTAGAGAGTGCCCTCAAAATAGTACTACGGGTCTCAAGAGACCTGGTTTATGCCCCGTTGTCGAAGGGGATATCATTGGGCCAATAACTGCTACTCTAAAACTGACAGGGAGGGAAATTTCCTTTCTGCTAATAATAATCAGGGAAACGGGAGGAGGGCCCCGCCCCAGGGCCCCAAAACCAATGTGTACGGGGCAATGACCCCTGCTCTGGGCAGTGGCAGGACTTATTTTCTCCCCCAGAGCAACCCCTTCATATCTCAGACCTCCTTAGAGCCACCTCAGGGAGTGCAGGATTGGACCTCGCTCCCTCCGCCCGGGCAATCCTAACACCGGAAATGGGGATCCAGGCCCTCCCTACTGGGGTGCATGGGCCATTGCCCCCAGGCACGGTCGGACTACTCTTGGGACGGTCCAGTACTATTCTTCGAGGCATCCAGGTACACCCTGGTGTTATAGACCAGGATAGTGAGGGGGAGATTAAAATAATGACATCAGTGGGCAGTGGGGTTGTTGCCATCCCTGCAGGAGAACGGATTGCTCAGTTACTCCTTCTCCCTACAGCTCCTTGTGAGGCTAGAAAAATTAAAGAGAAAAGGGGCAACCAAGGTTTTGGAAGTACCGGCCCAGCAGCATTTTGGGTAGCCACTATGGAGAACCGCCCCCAGCTTACATTAAAGATAGAAGGCAAGTTCTTTAGGGGCGTCTTAGATTCTGGGGCAGATGTCTCTGTCCTCTCAGATAAATTCTGGCCCCCCACTTGGGCGAAAGAGGAAGGGACAGTGACCCTCCAGGGAATAGGACAGGCTGTGCCCCAAAAAAGCCTCAGAATCCTAAAGTGGCAAGACTCTGAGGGCCACACAGGGCTTTTCCAGCCATATGTTTTGCCTGGCCTCCCTATTAACCTCTGGGGACGGGACCTCATGCAAGAAATGGGAGTGGTCCTCACCACCCAGGCACCCAAGTCCAAAAGCAGGGGCCCCCAGATGATGCAAGGGAGGGGCTGGAGCCCGGGGAGGGAACTAGGTAAATTAGAACAGGGAGAGGTTTGCCCTGTGGCATCCCTCCCTTTGGAGACCAGGGCCCCAGGGGATAGGAAGGGTTTTGGCCATTTTTGATGAGGGTCACTGTTGCGCCGCCAGCCCCCATACCCATCACATGGCTATCAGATGATCCGGTATGGGTGGAACAGTGGCCCTTACCAGCGGAGAAACTAAGGGCGGCTCACCAGCTAGTTCAAGAACAATTGGAGGCAGGTCATTTGGTTCCTTCCACGTCCCCTTGGAATACCCCTATATTTGTAATAAAAAAATCTTCAGGGAAATGGAGGTTACTACAAGACTTGAGGGCTGTGAATGCGACCATGCAGCCTATGGGGGCTCTGCAGCCTGGCTTGCCCGTGCCTGTGGCCATTCCTAAAGACTGGCATTTGATTGTCATTGATTTGAAGGATTGCTTCTTTTCTATTCCCTTGCATTCTCAAGATAGTCCTCGGTTTGCGTTTAGCCTTCCTTCGATTAACTTTAGGGAGCCTGCCCTTCGCTTCCAATGGGTGGTGCTCCCCCAAGGGATGGCTAATAGTCCAACTATATGCCAGATTTATGTAGCTGCCTGTTTAGATCCCCTCAGACGTAAGTTCCCTGACCTTTACATTATCCACTACATGGATGATATTCTTTTGGCCGCGGCCGAAGAAAGACAATGTTACATAGCCTTTGCAGAGCTACAGGAGCTTCTGGAGGCCTGAGGATTTATTTTGGCTCCTGAAAAGATCCAAAAGAGACCCCCTTATACTTATTTGGGTCATCAAATTCAACAAACTGGCCTCCGGCCACAAAGACTCCAGATCGATTGTTCAAATTTAAAAACACTTCATGATTGGCAGAGATTTTTGGGAGAGGTGCAATGGTTTTGCCCTTCTCTTTCTATTAAAACAGGGGCTCTTAAAGCGCTTTATGATATTCTTCCTGGGGATCCTGCTCCAACGTCCCCTAGACAGATTACCCCAGAGGCCAGGGAAGCCCTACAATTGTTGTTAAGAAGTATAGAGCAAGCCCACCTTCGGCGTATAGATTATGGGCAGCCCCTTGTTCTGGTTGTACTTTCATCTAGCTTTTCGCCCACTGCCGTGTTTTGGCAGACTGGTCCTATTTATTGGGTACATTTGTCAGCCTCCCCTAAGAAGGTAGTGACCCCTTACTATGATCTCATTTTACAATTGTTGTGGAAGGCGCACAAGTTTAGCATTCAAACCTTTGGAAAGAGTCCTGATAAAATTATCCTTCCTTATGGTAAGGAGGAGGTGGAACATCTACAGATCTTCCATGATGGGTGGACCCTGTTTATTACATCTACAGGCGCACAGTTTGATAACCAATATCCCAACAGCCCCTTGATGTCTTTTTTCAAACAACACCCTGTGATCTTTCCCAAGATTTTAAAGGAGAACCCTCTAGTTGGAGCTCGCTCAGTCTTTACAGACGGCTCCTCCAAGGGTTTCGCGGTGGTGGTTTCTTCTCAGGTGCAGAAGAGGGTACCCATAGGGCAGATGTCAGCACAAGCCGCCGAGTTGTTTGCATGCTTGATGGCTTTCCAAATGTTTGAGGGAGAGCCCTTTAATTTATATACTGATAGTGTTTATGTTGCCAACATTGTTAGACCTTTAGAAACTTCTCCATATGTTCTTCCAACCTCCCAGGTTCGTTCCTTATTAGTTCAGCTCCAACATCTTATTTGGCAGCGCATCCACCCTGCTTATGTGGGATTTATTCGTGCACATACTAACCTTCCAGGACCCCTTGCCCAGGGCAATGAAATTGCTGACTCCTTGACCCGCCCTAGGGTGTTATTTACTCAGGAGCAGCTGGCCCACCAGCTCCATGAGAGGTATCATCTAAATGCCCGCTCCATTAAATTTCACACTGGGTGCCCCTTATCCATAGCTACACAGATTACCTCTCAGTGCCCTGATTGTGCCCCTTATCATAATTCTCCCAATGAGGGGTAAATCCCCGGGGCCTCAGGGCCAACCATCTCTGGCAAATGGATGTCACTCACCTGCCACAGGCAGGGAAATTAAAATACATGCATGTCTCGGTGGATACGTATTCTAAACTGATTTTTGCCTCTCTCCACTCAGGAGAGAAGATTAAAGATGTTATTTCTCATTGCCTGCAGGCCTTTGCCTACATGGGTGTTCCAGATGCCCTAAAAACGGACAATGGCCCTGCCTATGCCAGCAATCGCTTTGCTGCCTTTTGCAGGGAACATCACATTGTCCATTCTTTTGGTATTCCTCACAACCCCACGGGACAGGCTATTGTGGAGCGCACCCATGCCACTCTCAAACAGTATTTTAAGAAAATAAAAAAGGGGAGTTTGTTACCTCCCCCAATATTCAGTTATCCACCATACTTTATATTTTAAATTTTTTGACCATAGACAGTAATAATTTGTCTGCTATGGAGAGACATTGGAACAAACCCTCCCAGTCTTTGGGATGGGTCAGATGGAAGGATTTGATTACAGGAAAATGGCAGCCACCCACTCCCCTACTAGCTAGGGTCCGAGGGGCTGTTTGTGTTTTCCCTCCAGGAAGTGAGAAGCCTATTTGGGTCCCCGAACGGTGCATCAGGCATGTTGACCCCGACTCTGCTCCCGACACTAGGAATGCTCGCCATGATAAAAATGATCCAAACATTGCCAAACTCAGGTAAGGGAAGTATGGGCACTGGTGAGGAAAACCCCTCCCACCGTTTTGATGCCAGTTAGTCACTGCAGCTCCCCATTCATCGCCTTTATAACACTAATAAATACATTGGGAGTGGCTGCTGCCAACACGAGAGTCTGAGTTTCCCCCTCCTAAAAGGGGAATCTCTGCTTTATTAAAAATATTTAATATCTCCATGATTAAACCCTCAGTTAAAAGTTGGATTGGATTAAATGTCTAGGCCCTCACCTAACAAAGGTCAAAAAAGAAAGGGAACCTAAGATGAAAAGTTGCCCTCAGTTAGAGGGTGGTTTGGAGGATCATCCTCAATGGGAGGATAGATTAAAGATGGGTAAATTTAAAAAACTGGTAACAGTTAATAAATGAGGTATTAGTATTCAGTAAAGAAAAAGACAAAGGCATATAAAATAAAAATGTTTGGTTACATTTATATAGGGTAGGTTATTGAATTTTGTGAGTCATCTCTAAAAACTTTTGACAAAAGCCTGGCCTTTCCACTTTGCATCTACAGAATTACAAGGAGTGGGTATGGCTGTAGCCCCTGAGTGTAGCTCAAAACTTCTCTAATGAAGAAATGACGAGGGACATACAGGACTTTTTCAACCTTTTGTTTTAATTCAAAGATTGACTGGAGTTGTTCTGTTAAAGAAGTTTCAGTTCAACAAACTAATCATAACCTAGGCAAGGAGAGATATGTATGCATGGTCTGTGTGTATGGACGTGGCCACGTCAGTATGTATGAAGTGTGAAATGTAAATGCGTGAATGTTGACAAAAGCAACTGTTCTAATTGCCTTGGATATGATTAAAGGGATACTTAAATCCCTTCAAACAGTTAAAAACTACCTAAATCGATTTAGATATAGCCAAAAGAAACATCCAGTCAGTCGGTTAATATTTTAACAAAAAATTCAAGTTAAGCCCTCAGAGCCAGTCAGAGAGAGAGAGAGAGAAAGAGAGGTTTTTCAGGGAACTGTCCTGCCGCTTTGGCAGGCCCCCACCCCCAAAGGTGTCTGTGTAGATGCAAATTAGGCCTTGTCAGCTCAGATGCAAATGAGGCCTTGTCAGCTAGTGAGAGCTACAGGTTAGAAAAAAAAAAGGACTATTTGGGACATAGTATAGTTTACAATCCTTAAATGATTCTCAAAGGTACTTAATGGTTATGTCCCTTTTAAAGGACATCTACTAATACTTTAAATAGTGATCCCAATTCACCTAGATAGTTGACTAAGGAGGGTAGACAAATCCTTCTACTGTTATGGTCCAACTTCAACAGTTCAAACAAAATTTAAAAATAAAAGGGAGTAATGTCCCCAGTCTCCACATGATTCATTAAATAATCCACTCCTCATTTAAATATTTATAAAATATAAATGCCAGTGAGGAATCTGCTTCAGACAGATTCTAACATAATGAAAGTTAAATAACTATTACTCAGGCCAAATGGAAACATCCATACACTAGACAGTAGAGAAGACCCTAATTTGGGGTCGAGGGCATGTTTGTGTTTTCTTACAGGAAAAGAATAAAGCTTCAGTAGCGGTCACAACATCTGGTGAGATGCATGGAGCAGAAAAAACTGGACCTGAGACCGTGGGAGCCTGCTCAAGCCAGTTCGAGATCTCCTAAATCAGTGTTCCTGACCCTTGATGTCATCAAATCTACAGCCCGAGAAAGAAATAAAACAGTCAGTTCGAGATTTCCAGTGTCTCATCAGGCTTGCTACATCAACCTCCTGGACCCGTGAGTTTTCATCCCAAAGCCAACAAAACTGGAAGATTAGCAGCTAGCATTTGATACACCTTAAAACAACAGAATTCATTTTGCCAGCTTTTCCCTTTGGGGAAAAAAGACCCATTTAAAACATTTGGACATTGGTATGGACTGTGATGAATGGCAAAAGCCTTTTTCAGTATTTGAACAGGACATGGTCACTTGAAATATCAGACTCGGTAGTTCCTGTTTCTAGAATCACAGTGTGTTTTTCTGGAGAAATGTGGTTTGTCCTGGTGCGATAAAAAGACTTTGACTCGGGTTGCATGTTCGGCTAATACTACTGACATTAAATCGACAGACTACATCACCACAGGAACAAATTGGTACTCTGTAAATAGTGCAACAAGCCTCTTGTTCATGTTTTTTATAATGCTACATGTGTAACATCGATGATTGTACCTAATGTATCTGTGCAAGTGCACTCTCTAATGCTTTCCTGAGTAGATCTTGAAATGATTGTAAACTTTATCACTGTTTTGACCTTCAAATTGTAACTATAAATCACCCTTGTAGCAAAAAAAGGCTGGTGGTAGAATGCTATGGCCCAGATCGGGGGGATGGGCAGGTGACAGAGAGGCGCTATGTCAGTGGGGGTCCTAGGAATGGTAACAGTGGCAGTAGGCGTTTTGGCTTCATGCTGAGTTCAAAGTGCCTTAGCCCATGGCAATCCCGATAGCCATAAAGCCTTATTACAAATGATTTTAAAGTTGGGGCACTTTTATGATGGGCAACTTGTGGGGAAGACCCACTCCCACCTAACAGGGGTTCAAGGTCCCCCAAAGACGGGCCAGGGAGGGTGACCCTACTTGACCTAAGACAGGAGTGCCTCATTTAAAAATAAAAAGGGGTGAATTGTGGGGACACCAGACCTTGAGCAGAAACCCACTTCCCCTTCGGCCTGGGAGCAGGCATCTATGTAATGTTTACTGAAAACAATTCAGTGCTTTAAAGCTTGATAGGGCTCAGATAAGGGCTGGCTCACTGAAATACCATGCCGTTCACACCTCCTATGGCTAGATGCCTCTTCATGTTTCCCTGGGGTGTCTCCCCGATTCTGGGGCCGGAGATTAGACCACCAGCCAGGAGGAAAGAATGGTATGTAGATGAATGGCAGGAGTCCTTAAAAAGGGAAGCCCTTTTTCTTGGGGAGACTTCTCCTGAGATTTCGCCTGAGAGCTCTCCTAAGCAGACTGGGGTCTCCTCCTAAGCTGACTTGGGATATATAAAGTTTTCTTAAAGCAACCGACCGGTCTCTGTGTCATCTATCCCGACCACCTCGCTACATTCTTGGATGCAGGCCGCACAGCAGGTGCGACAATTGCCCATCACCAGATGGTCCTGCAGAGACTGGACATCAACTGACACAGCCAACTCTTCAGGACCTTGACCAATACACCAGCTTTTTTAGATCCCTAACAGCAATATACCTATGTCAACAGGAAACAGCTAGAGAGAATGACACCAAATTACACAATACCCAGAGATTCAGTAATAAAACAAAATGGTGGGAATGAAGGGATTTCTAATATACTCCAGATTGGAAAACATGGTATTGACAGATTTTTTTTCTTTACCCTCCTCTCTCCCTGGATAAAAACTGCTAGATCACAATCCTAATGCTAGTCCCTTAGGTCTAGTTCCTTATTAGGCAGCTGACTTATTCTGGAGACAAAACACCAAGGTCCAACTATCCAAGTACATTATTCGGCTAACATGTCCAATCAGGACTTACCAACTCATTCTAAAACAGACTACCCCTTTTTTCATTCTAAAAATCCAAAGAGATGTCTCTACTTTATCTTGGATCAAATTCAGAGATTTCAAAAGTATCTTTAATCTTCCAAATCAAATTAAAGTCATAAGACCTAAAAGTCTCATGCAAGGCTACTTAAATAACAAGAGACTTGGTCTGAGGTATGGTTACTCTTAAACTCAATACTAGATAATGAGAGATTTAGTTTAAAGTGTGTTTACTAGATGTTTGGAGAATTGAGGAAGAAAATCTGTTTCTTCTTTGTCTTATGATAAAGAAGTCTGTTGCCATTTCCCCCTTTTTGGTTGGGGTATATAAAAATGTTAATGAATGGGGGGCTCCACGGTCCTGTGGGCTCTGCTGGCCACCTGCGTGGCAGCAGCGTTCGAGCCGGTGAGCATGGGCATCGCCATCGGGGCTGTGTTGGCTCTCACTGGCTACCTGTCCTACACTGACTTGTACTGCCGCTTCGCCGAGTGCTGCAATGAGGAACGGCCCCTCAACGCGTCGGCCCTCAAGCTGGACTTGGAGGAGAAGCTGTTTGGACAGCACCTCACCACCGAAGTGATTCTCAAGGCACTGACGGGCTTCAGGAACAATAAAAACCCCAAGAAACCACTGACTCTGTCCTTGCATGGCTGGGATGGCACGGGCAAGAATTTTGTCAGCCAGATCGTGGCTGAAAACCTTCACCCAAAAGGCCTGAAGAGTAACTTTGTTCACCTGTTCGTCTCTACTCTGCACTTTCCTCACTAGCAGCAGATAAAACTGTACCAGGACCAGCTCCAGAAGTGGATCCGAGGCAACGTGAGTGCATATGGCAATTCTGTCTTCATCTTCGACGACATGGATAAGTTGCATCCTGGGATCATCAATGCAATCAAGCCCTTCCTAGACTACTACGAGCAGGTGGATATGATTTCCTACAGCATAGCCATCTTCATCTTCCTCAGTAATGCAGGCGGGGACCTGATAACTAAGACGACCCTGGACTTCTGCCATGCAGGAAGGAAGAGGGAAGTGATCCAGCTGAAGGACCTGGAGCCCGTGCTGTCCGTGGGTGTCTTCAACAACAAGCACTGTGGTCTGTGGCACAGTGGACTGATAGACAGAAACCTCATCGACTACTTTATCCCCTTCCTGCCCTTGGAGTACAGACACGTGAAGATGTGTGTGCGGGCAGAGATGCGGGCTCGGGGGATGCTGTCGATGAAGACATCGTCACCAGAGTGGCAGATGAAATGACATTTTCCCCAAGGATGAGAAGATCTACTCAGACAAGGGCTGCAAGACCGTGCAGTCACGGCTGGATTTCCAATGAGCTCCTCACCCATAGGTGGGAGGATTCAGGGGAGGCTCCCACTCCTCCAGGGCCTTGCCTTGCCGAAGCACTTTGAAGAACCCATTGGGGTTTGCACATTTGCACCTGTGGACTCTGGGGATGCTGTGGGTGCTGCATGGCAGCAGATGAAGACGAATGTGGATCAAGTGCCTAGAAACATCGGAACACGGTGCCAGTGGTACCCTGTAGAGAGCTGCAAAGTGCTGCACCCTTAAGATGCTGCTGGCTTCTGCCTTCTGCTAGCCCAATAGCAGGTGCTCTCTATGATAAACAATACCTGTATTTGGTTCAGGCTGGATATCAGGCTTGCTTTCGCATACATGGACCTATCTGCATGTTCCACGTGGCACACTGGGGTTGGCCACCCAAGAGCTTTTAAGCTGTGGGTTGGGGCTCCCTGGTGCTCCCCGGGAGAAGAAGATCATTCAGGCCTTTACCGATATTGAAGCAGGACAGTCCCCCCAGGCATTGTTGGCTACCTTAAGAGCTGATTAATTGCGCTCAGGATGTGAGGCAAAGCACTGCACTCTGTGTCAGCTAATAGTGACCCAGACAAGAGCACGTCTGATTGCATGCGGGTTGGTACACAAAAAATGTCACGCCTCTGAAAAAAAGGGTATGTGACGGGTCTGATGCTAGTTGGGTGGATGACACCAAATGAGAAATCAGTACAATGTCCTTGTCTATGTCAGAGATCAGACCACTACTCTTGTCTGTTACGTTTAAAACAAAAAAGGGGGAAATGTAGAGAGCTGCAAAGTGCCGCACCCTTAAGATGGTGCTGGCTTCTGCCTTCCTAGCCATAGCAGGTGATCTCTATGATAAACAACACCTGTATTTGGTTAAGGCTGGCTATCAGGCTTGCTTCCATGTACGTGGACCTATCTGCATGTTACACGTGGCATACTGGGGTTGGCTGCCCAAGGGCTTTTAAGCTGTGGGTTGGGACTTCCTGGCGCTGCCCAGGAGAAGAAGATTGTTTAAGTTTCCTGAATAAACTGCTTAAAGAAGTGTCTGGGCGTTGCGTCTTCCTTGCTGGTGGAGGTGGGCGCGACAGTACCCATACCTCAGATGCCACTAATGGGCTACACACACTGTTGAAGCCTTGGGGAACCAGATTTTTCTCTCCAGGAGCGCCACCTCTGCTTTTTTTTTGGCTTGAGCTGGCACTGAGTTTTCAGAAGCAGATGCTGGTGTCTGAGGGGAGCATGTGGGCCTGACCTCGGCTGCACTGTCAGTGTGAGCAGTAGGGACCGCCTATAAGGTCCTTGTAGCACACAGGGACACAGCCTTTGAGGCTATACCTTACCTTAGCTGCTGCTCACAGCCCTGTCTGTGGGATTCTGTCACCTGCATCCTACTGTGTATGTGTTGCAGCATGCCTTGGACAATGTCTCGTGAACTGTTAGATTCACCCCAGCCTCATCCCTGGTCATGTTAGAACGGACATCAGCTTTGAAGGAGGTCTGGTTCCTTTGCCTGTTAGACTTGCTCTGAAGGTCATGCTCAGCTGTACAGCACCAGTCTCATGCACAGGAAGGATAAGCTCTAGACAAGGGCTGGCCTGGCCACACCACCCAGTATGCAACAGACTCTGCCTGCAGGGGGGACACACACCAGAGATGCCGCCTTTTTTTTTAAGGACACGTATATTTTTAAAACATCTTTTTTACTTCTAAACTTTAGGTAAAAGTATAAGATGCCATGTGTTTTAAAATTTAGGAAGCTCCGGGTGTTGGTGGTGCATGCCTCTAATCCCAGCACTTGGGAGGCAGAGGCAGGCGGATCTCTGTGAGTTCGAGGCAAGCCTGGTCTACAAAGTGAGTTCCAGGAGAGCCTCCAATGCTACAGAGAAATCCTGTCTCCAAAGAAAAAAAACTTAGGAAGCACCTGGCGGTGGTGGCAAACACCTTTACTCCAGCATTTAGGAGGCAGAGACAGGTGGATCTCTGAGTTCAAGGCCACCCTGGTCTGCAGAGTGAGTTCCAGGATAGCCAGGGCTACACAGAGAAACCCTGTTTCAAAAGACAAAAACCTAGGAAAGACATAAATTAGACTAAGTATTCTTTTTTTTTTTTTTAGGCATAGGAGTTCTGTTGTAGGTGCATCCATTGGTTTTGGGCCCCCCAAATCAGTTGTTCTTTTCATTTGACTCGTAGTAAAGGTTCCTGCTATTGCAGAAGGAAGCACCTCGGATGACAAGTGAGACCTACACTGGTCTGTGGATGTAAAGACAAAGTTGAGAATTCAGTTGTAGTTATTAGAGTTTAGAAAATGGCAGCAGTAGGTTCTAGTCTAGTATCCCGTGGCCAAATTAGTATGGAGTTGGCTAAGTTTACAATATCAGACACACTTTCTCTGGTGGGTGTCATCAAGTCATAAGTGATCCTATGGCAGCCTTCCAGATATCCCACCATGCTGGTCATTGGTGTGGTTCACAGGCCTTTGCTGTGTGAACTATTGAATGCGTCCCAGTACCATAAAAAGTCTAAAACAGTGAATCTGTACCTTCCCAATGCTGTAACCCTTTAATACAGTTAGTTCCTCATGTTGTGTTGTTCACCAAACAGAAAACGTTTTTCATTGCTACTTCATAAATGTAATTTTGCTACTGTTGTGAATAATGACATAAAAATTTGTTTTCTGATGGCCTAGACAACTCCTCTGAAAGAGTCTTCAACCCCCAAGGGGTCACAGCTCACAGGTTGAGAACCACTGGTGTAATCAGAGGAGACTTTCAGATCAGATGCAGTTCAAATCACCAGAGCCCCTTGTCCAAAGTGTAAAGTAGTTTCAGCAACAGGAATTAACTTCACCTTCTGGGAGGCATGGTTCATTTAGCATTATATGAGTAATGGATTTATATCCTCTTCAGCCCTTTTCTCTAACTATGTCCACCTCATTCCCCATCAAATACATTAAATGTTCTTCTTTAATTTTTCTTGCTATATGTGTATGCATATAAACCTCTCTAAGCCTATTCAGTGTTGCTCATATGTGCATCCAATCCACTTGAGTTTGGATACCCTCTCAGGAGTGCATCCCTGAAGATCACCGAGTCTCCCTCTCTCTGCAAATATTCATTGCCTGTGGTACTTCATCTACGTACAAGGCCTGGGATATTCCTCCACACGCTGCCCTCTCCGTTGGTGTTTTCATCCCATTTAGGCAATCAAGTTGTTTTTTTTTTTTGGCTGAATAATCTTTTATTTAGCAATTACAAACATTTACAACAAATTGAAGTTACATGTGATACAGTCTTTAATACAGTAGGTTTTTTTTAATATTCAGATTATTTTAATTTTACTGTAAAAACACATAAATTTTTTGACAAATAGTTAGTTCTACAATAGCCTATTTATAAAATTATTTGTGGGAGTAGGGCTCCAATCCAGGCTTTTTTTATCATTTTTTATTTTAATTTTAAATAGCTTGTTTTACATGTCAATCCCAGTTCCCTCTCCCTCCCCTCCTCC
>NW_024431458.1:0-9963 GCF_017639785.1 Mesocricetus auratus
TGTTTTGAAAAGAGATGTTTCCATGATGAGTGATGATAACTAAGCTTCTCTTTTGGTACAAAGAATAATGCTTATATATTTGTAGGTATAATGATGAGTTAGTAAAGTGGTAGTTGTTTCTTGGTCTACAACATTATTGTCTTGAACAGCACCACTAGGTAGCTAGAATTCCAGTAAAAATTGTGGTTTCTCTTTTGTTAAGGGGCCTTAAGTCCAACGAGAGAGATGTTGCTTACTGCCCTAAGATATCTATTGTGGGCCTGACAAATATAGATTTCTTAAAGTACCAAGGGGAGAGCTATCCACTAGTGAACCAAATGGGCAGGCAGTGGTGGCACACACCTTTACAGAAGCACATGGGATAAGGAAGCAGGAGATAAAGGCTACCCTTGAGTATAAGAGATGTTATCTGTGCAAATGAGAAACCAAACAGTGTAAGGTGAATCACACCTTTACTCCTAGCACTCTTCCCTGACTTGGAACTTACTCTGTAGATCAGCTGGTCTTGAAATTACAGAAATCTATCTGCTTCTGTCTTCTGACGAGGGGGATTAAAACTTTTTTTCAATGATCCCACGTGGAGTTTTATTGGTAGACAGGGAGGGAAAGGGGGGTGAGAGGTATCCAAACTGTGCAGAGCTCAGACAGAGAGATAAGATATGAGAGAGAGAGAGAGAGAGAGAGAGAAGATGAGATGGAGAGGAAGACAAGAGTAAAAGAGAATGTAAGCAGGCAGGGGACCTGCCTGGTTCTCACAGAGCTCTGGGCTGGCCAGAGTGCTGCCTGACTTTATCCTGCAAGGTAACAGGACAGGCCAATGTAATGCCTGAACCTTTCATACCCACTGATATTTATGATTAAAAAGAGATGGGGGGGGTGTTAGACATGGCAGGTTCTAGATCAAGGACGTTGAGTTCTTAAGACTGCTTCCTAGTGACCTGGGGGTATCAATCATCTTTGGGGGAACCTGAGAAAGTTGGCATGTTGCCACGCTGGTTGTTCTATTGTAGTCTAGGCTGTATTGGACTCTCTGTAATCCAGGCTGTATGGGACTCTATGATGCCTCTGTATATCTGGCAAGAGGTTAGTAAAGTAGAGGAAAAAGTTAGGTTTAATTTTTTTCTAAGAACACCAGGGACACAGAGAGCAAATCAACAACTAATACATGGGCAAACCTCCATAAGCAAAGGACGCTGTCAACAAGACAAAAGGGCAGCCTACAGAATGAGAAAATTTCTTCACCAACCCTACATCTGACAGAGGGCTGAACTCCAATATATATATATATAAGTTTGCTTTTGTAGTTGATTGCCTTTCTTTCTCTCACAGCAAACTTTCAGGGAATTCAGGAGGCTGAAGGAATCCACAGACAACCAGAACCTGTAACATTCTCCACTTTAGCATCAACACATCCATCCTTGATGATTACTAGACCCAGAGTGGCTCCAGTGTCCAGGAGGAAGGAGATGGGTCTCCCTGATACTATGACAACTACCTGAGGCTCCCTGTTGGAGATGGCAGTAGTCAGGCCAAGTGAGCCCAGGTCCCATCAGTCATCAATGTCCAGGCCAAAGGTCAGTTGTAGGGTGATCTGGGATTGATGTCCCCAGGCTGTCAGGAACATGGGGGCAATTAATGCCCCAGTGTCCCTCTTGATGGCACCTTGGACATGGCCCTGGTGGTTTACGAGGGTTTGGGAAGGGCCAGGCTCAGTGGCCCTCCTGACCAAATTTGAAACAAGGACGTGGGAGTCTTAGTATATGGGAGCCTGTGTTTTGTTTTCAGTGGCCGAGAGGTTTCAGCCATCATCAGGTTTTGATTCAGAGATGAAGAATACTCTTGTTTTTCATTCAGAACTATGGGAATTATATTTGATTTTTGTCCTTTTGTCTCCTGTCTACAGCAATTAATTCTAAATCATCATTATTGCTAAGCTTTCCTTTCAAAAATTTATTTTTTTAGAATTTTGATTTTTGTGCATATCTTAGCGTCCCCATTATTCCAGGAAATTTTCATCTTAGAGTAAAACCCGAACAGAGCTCATGCCAGGCAGGTGCTCCATCACTGAGATTTTCCCTTCCTTAGAAATGCTTTTTTTGATGTCTGAGAATATTTGTCTTTGTGTGACTTCAGGGAACAAATCAGGACTTTTGCTCTCTAAATATTTTGGTTTAGTATTTTCTTCATCTGTGATTTTCTCACAGAAGGATAATTGTCCTTGAGATGACTTCTTAGTTTTAAGGTGTGTTTTGTTTTATATATTCTATGTTTGAATAAAAACTCAAGCTTTTCTCGTGTATAGGAATGAGACTGTAAAAGGAAGTGCATTTCTTTTTCTCACAAAGTCTAAAAATGTTTTAGCTAAATTACAGTTGCCATGGTTTTCAAATTTATGTTGACCAATTAATGGGTATCGTTGAGCTAGTTTCACTGGGTAGCTTTTCTGGATTTCATCTTTGTGGACCAAGCTGATCTCACACTTGGGCGAATACTGCTACAATGCAAGAGATGGGATTATATTTGTGGGCTCAGTATAATATCTTTTAACTTCTAGTTATTTTTATCTGCTACTATATTTTAATTTTTATTTTGTATTGCAACAAATGTAAAATCTGCTACCAATGTATATCTTTATTATAGGTATAAATTCATTGGGATGTACTTTCCTTTTTTCCAGTAGGAAATCAAGAATTTTGAGTTCAGATTAGTTAAATTCATGATACATTTTCAGTCCTATGGAAGTATAGAAAGACTATGTGTGTTTAAGTGATGATATTATTTCTTTTTGGTAACAATATCTATGTAATGGAAAGGTCCAGACAAATACAAATTTAAGAAATTAGGTTTTAAGCCAGGCATTGGTCGCACATGCCTTTAATCCCAGCACTCAGGAGACAGAAGCAGGCAGATCTCTGTGTGTTTGAGACCAACCTGGTCTGCAAGAGAAAATTCCAGGACAGCATCCAAAGCCAAAGAGAAACTCTGTCTCAAAACACCCCCAAGAAATCAAAATAACAAAGTTTCCTACAGTCACAGTGAAAGTTCTTTTAGCTCACTGAGATCAGGTTGTCATCCTTGTGCAAATACTCAGTGACATCTTTTGTCACAATACTAGTCCTGCTTAGTCAGCTGACTTAGGATCAGTTTGTTGTTTGCAGTGAATGTAGGAGTCCAAATTAAAAATGAGGTGAGCAAGAGATTAAGCATAGTCAGCAGAGTGACAATTAGCTTTTAATTATACTTCTCTATGTTTGAAACTTGCCTGTATGTGTTATATCTGTGTACAACTGTAATTTTTGTTCTTAAAGAGGCCAAATCCCCACAACTGGAATTAACATTGTTCATGTGCTTCAGTGTGGATTTTTGAAATGACATCTATGTCCCCTAGAAAAATAACCAATTCTCTTATTTGCTGAGCAATTAATTCTATCCCTCAATTTTTGCCCCATCTGTTTAATCATGTCTCTGTTTGAAATTATTGCTAGTGTTGGTTTAGGTTAGTTTTTTGAGACAGGCATTCAGGTAGCCCCAACTAACCTAGACCTCATTTTAATCTAGGAGCTTCTGATCCTTCTGTGTTTCAAGAAATGCAGGGATTACAAGTGTGCACCATGCACACAGATTTTACACTTGTTTGTAATAGCATTGCAGGGCAAACCATCCTGCAACAATGTGAGCTAAAACACAATCCTCTGTTATAGTGACTTAGAAATTTATCATTTGCATATGTGTTTTATATACTATAATATAGGCTTCTGTTTATCAGAGACCATTTCTGTATGCTGTTTACCTCTCAATATGTGGACATATTGTGATCTGTGATTTTCACTCTTGAGAATCATTAGTCAAAACCAGTGGTTTTTCTTGTTGGGATTTTAGTCCTGAATTGACTAATGTCAACTGAGAGTCCCTTGAATCAGAAAAATGAGAATGCTGGTAAAACATGAACAAAACTTGCCTCTTGTACACTTTTACAACAAGGTTACATTTGAAATTAAAGACATTAAAAACATTAAAGCTGTCTTTATTCATTCATGGCTGAGTATTGAAAAGTCTTAGTGTTTGATTTGACTGATTTATGTTGCATAGCTTTTTGGCAGATTAGTCATTCTCTCTTTAGTCACATCTGATATTAACTTGAGAACATGGTAAAGCATGTTGCCTTCTATTTCACAATATTTTCATTGAGTACAGTGATTTCAAAGGTTAGACATCACTTTCTTGACAATAGAATGAGTTTATAATTGAGTGATTGTAAGATGTTCTGAAATGGTTTCTCTTGAAGGAAAAAGAAATATTTTAAGAAGCGGAGTCACCATTCTTATTGTCATTTTAGTGGTTTTCCAGTCATGTTTTGAATGTGAATTTTGTAATAATGCTTACTTCTGGAAATCAGCACGCTGACAACTCCCCAGTATTTTCTTGTGCAGAAATTTTAAATTTTTTTCTGAGTTTAAGAAGCATTCATTTTCCATGTTGTGGTGGATAAGACATTTAATCTCAGAACTGAGGAAGCAGAGGCAGGCAGATCTCAGTGAAGTGTAGGCCAGCCTGGTTTACACAGAAAGTACCAGGAGAGGCTACAAAGCTACACAGAGAATCCCTTTATTGAAAAATAAAAATAAACTTCATTTTGTTTATAGGTCTGAGGGTTACACATCATGTTGCAGTTGCTTTTCTCCTACCTAGGAAAAACAATGATCATAATAATATTGATAAACTCATGGTTATTGACTATTTTGGTTTTGTTAATTATATATAAGGCATGCTTTATTATTTTACTATTTTAAACAAAAGTTTAATATATCGTGATCAAATCAACTCCATGTTTGCTCCACTTATTTGCCCCTGTCTATATGGTTTGTTTGTATGTTTTGACACTCAACTTCACTTCAGGGCATGATTATAGATTCCCTGAATTCAGTTACTGCTTGTGGGAGAAAAGGGTTTATTTTCCTTAAAAGTCCAATACAATCATCATGCAGGTGAGTCTGCTTGGAACTTAATGCAGAGAAGCCTAGAGAAAGAACTAAAGTAGAGACTCTGGACTAATACTGCTGATTGTGGTGTTCTGCCTGGCTGCTTCAGTTTTCTTTCTTTATTCTTTTGTTTTCTGTAAAATTGTGCTTCTGCTTTCTAGTAATATATTTTGTTTATGGTTATCCTGTCCAAATTCCTCCTGGATTTTTTCCTCCCATCTAAATCTACATGCCATTTCTCTCTCTCTCTCTCTCTCTCTCTCTCTCTCTCTCTCTCTCTCTCTCTCTCTGTCTCTCTGGAAATAAATGGTCAGTTAAAACTTAAATGTTTGATTTCTTACACACTGCTGTACCACCTTACAAGGTATAGTACAGCTCCTGGTGGGGCTGGACTTCCCTCATGAATTCTTAGTCAAGAAAATGGCATAGAATTGGATTTCCTCTTCCCAAATAATCCCATCTTTCAACACATGAACAAGGATCTTGAGTTAAGTGCCAGCCTTGGCTTTGTAGTAAAAATGAAATCAAATGAAGTAAAAATCTAAATAACTATGTACATAAATCCTCACAATTAGTTTATCTTTTAGCTTTACTCTTTTCTAATAATTTGATTCTTCTCTCAAGACATTGGAATATTGGATTATGAAACAATCTATTGCTTTTGTCTTACCTTGATTTTGTCTTCTAGTCACGTGTGATGATTTTATTCAGAGGCATAAAACTGAAAGGATGTTTGCATGTAGGTTCTGTCTGCTCCATGTATCATAGACTTTTATTTTTATTCCTAAATAGAATCTCAGGATGACACCTGAGGAATGAAACACAAAATCGTCTTTTGACTCCTCCTCAACCTTGCAACACATGCACACTGGTGCACCCTCATGTGAATACACAGGCAACAGGGGAAAAACATATGGATTGGGAGTAGGGAGAAGTCTTAATAGCTGGCAATTTTTTAATAAGACTGATTGTTTTTGCTGGAGGCCAGTTTGAAGGCTCATTGAAGTCTGAGTGATGGAATAAGATTTACAAGGGCCATTTAAATTAAGAGAGGTAGTAGGAAGGATTGAGTGTAAATTACGGAAGCAGATGTTATTATGGAGTAATAGCTATAGGGGACCAGAATGTGTCTTATCATTAGGGGAATGAAAGAACATGTAAAGAACAATAATTGTCTTGCTATTGTAAACAATTGTGCTCTGTATAACATTGTTTTCAGATACGCACATACCAAAGTGTTTTGTGGATGCCAGAGGACAACTATAGGGAATTACTTTCTTTCTGACATGTGTGACGTGTGGTGTTATTCAAACTATCCTTTATCTTTGATTGCAAAAGTCTTTATTGTCTGAGGAAAACCCTAAGCCCTCATATTTTTTAGTGTTTCTATTTATTGTTCAGAGCTAATTTGCATGTGTTTCTGTGGATATGACTCAAATAACCCTGCTGTTTTCTGCCCAAATTCTGAGCCCACAAGTCACCCAGAGGCCCATTTCGATGAAAAGCATAGAGTCTTTTATTGTTGTTGTTTACCAAGCTAACCCCACTAGGTTAGGCCTTTCAGCCATCCACCAAGGTGATTGTTGGAGAAAAGACCCCGAGAAATCATGAGGCTGGTATGGGCATGTAAGTGTAGTGTCTGGGGCCATGAAGCAGTATCAGGATTGGTGTGCTACAATGCTTGGATGATCTGCCCTGTGTTATTTTGTCAACTGGCTGATATGGCCCATAGGCCCTCCCAGGGCTGTTGGTCTGCTCTGCACATCACTGTTGTGCATTTGTCCATAAAGCACAGCCAGAATCTTAAACCACCACCTCACCAGCTAACTCCTGATTGGTTCCTTGCCACGAGGAAGGTACCTGACCTCTTAATGACCAGGAAAGAGCTGCAAGCTAATGCAAGCACATGTTAGCATGTCATGGCTCCTGAAATAGGGGTATGTTCCCCAACCTCCCCCCGTTATCCCCTCATTCCCCCAGGGAGGGTGAGGCCCTCCATGGGGGTGTCCATAGTCTGTCATTTCATATAGGGCAGGGCCTAGACCTTCCCCAAGAGTTCAGAGTGAGAGTGAAGCTCACATTGTTCTATGGGAGTCCAAAGTCCATGTGTATACTTGGGATGGGTACTGATCTGCTGCCCAAGGATCAATAGATTCCCTAGGCCTCCTCACTGACACCCAGATTCAGGGGGTCTTGATCAGTCCCATGCTGGATTCCCAGGCTGATGCCTGGGATTCAAGAGTTAACCTTTGTCTGGTCAGCTGTTTCTGGGGGTTAAACCAACCCAGTCTTAATCCTTTTGATCATCAGTCCTCCCTCTCTGTTACTGGCTTTCTTGAGTTCAGCTCAGTATTTAACCAATGGAGTCTGCTTCTTCTTCGATCATCCACTAATTGAAGTTTCTTTTTCCCAGACTCTCTGGCCTTAGGATTGTAGGCTGACACTCCCCAGATCTATGCCTAAAATCCATATATGAGAGATTACATGCCATGTTTCTCTCTTTGTGACTGGGTACCTCACTCAGGATGGTTTCTTTTAGTGTCATAAATTTGCCTGTGAATCTCATGATTCCATTATTTTTTTCTGCTGAATAGTACTCCATTGTGTAGATGTAACACATTTTCTCTATCCACTCTTCTGTTGAGCGACATCTAGGTTGCTTCCAAGTTCTGGCTACTACAAATAAAGCTGCTATGAACATAGTGGAACAGACATCTTTGTTGAATGAATGGGCATCTTTTGGATATATGCCTAAGAGTGGAGTTGCTGGGTCTTGTGGTAGGTTTATTCCCATTTTTCTGAGGAATATCCATACTGATTTCCAAAGTGACTGAACCAGTTGGCACTCCCACCAGCAATGGAGGAGTGTCTCCCTTTTACCACATCCACTCCAGCATAAATTGTTATTGGTGTTTTTGATTTTAGCCATTCTGACAGGAGTGAGATGGTATCTCAGAGTTGTTTATATTTGCATTTCCTGGATGGCTAAGGATGCTGAGCACTTTCTCAAGTGCCTCTCAGCCATTTTAGACTCCTCTATTGAAAACTCTCGATTTAGTTCTGCAGCCCACTTTTTAATTGGGTCCTTTGCTGTTTTGGAGACTTGCTTCTTGAGTTCTTTGTAAATTTTGGAGATCAACCCTCTGTCAGATGTGGGATTAGTGAATATTGTTTCCCATTCTGTCGGCTGCCTTTTTGTCTTGCTGACTGTGTCCTTTGCCTTACAGAAGCTCCTCAGTTTCAGTAGGTCCCATTTATTAATTGTTGATCTCACTAACTGTGCTACTGGTGTTATGTTCAGGAAGCTGTCTCCTGTACCAATTCGTTCAAGGGTACCACCCACTTCCTCTTCTAAGAGGTTCAGTGTGGCTGGATTTATGTTGAGGTCTTTGATCCATTTGGACGTAAGTTTTGTGCATGGCGATAAACATGGATCAATCCGCATTCTTCTACCTACCAGTCTCCAGTTATGCCAGCACCATTTGTTGAAGATGCTTTCTTTATTCCATTGTATATTTTTAGCTTCTTTGTCAAAGATCAGATGTTCGTACAAGTGTGGGTTAATACCCGGGTTTTCAATTCGATTCCATTGGTCTACCTGTCTATTTTTGTGCCAATACCAAGCTCTTTTCAGTAATATAGCTCTATAATAGAGCTTGAGGTCAGGGATGGTGATGCCTCCGGACGTTGCCTTGTTGAACAGGGTTGATTTGGCTATCCTGGGTCTTTTGTTTTTCTATACAAAATTAATTATTGTTCTTTCAAGGTCTGTGAAGAATTGTGCTGGGATTTTAATGGGGATTGCATTGAATCTGTAGATTGCTTTTGGCAGGATTGCCATTTTTACTACATTGATCCTACCTATCCAAGAGCATGGGAGATCTTTCCATTTTCTGAGAGCTTCTTTAATTTCTTTCTTTAAAGATTCAAAGTTCTTACGATACAGGTCTTTCACTTGTTTGGTTATTGTTACCCCAAGATATTTTATGTTGTTTGTGGCAATTGTAAAGGGTGATGTTTCTCTGATTTCTTTTTCAGCCCTTTTATCATCTGTATATAGTAGGGCTACTGATTTTCTTGAGTTGATCTTGGAGCCTGCCACTTTGCTGAAGGTGTTAATCAGCTGTAAGAGTTCCCTGGTAGAGTTCTTTGGGTCATTGATGTAAACTATCTTATCGTCTGCAAACAGTGGAAGTTTGACCTCTTCCTTCCCAATTTGTATCCCCTTGATCCCCCTATGTTGTCGTATGGCAATAGCTAGAACTTCAAGTACAATGTTGAAAAGGTATGGAGAGAGTGGACAGCCTTGTTTTGTTCCTGATATTAGAGGAATTGCGTTGAGTTTCTGTCCATTTAGTTTGATGTTGGCTGTTGGTTTACTGTATATAGCTTTTATTATGTTTAAGTATGTCCCTGTTATCCCAGATCTCTCCAAGACCTTTATCATGAAGGGGTGTTGGATTTTGTCAAAGGCTTTTTCAGCATCTAGTGAGATGATCATGTGATTTTTGTTTTTCAGCTTGTTTATATGGTGGATTACATTGATGGATTTTCGTATGTTGTACCATCCCTGCATCCCTGGGATGAAACCTACTTGATCGTGTTGAATGATTGTTTTGATGTGTTCTTGGATCCGATTTGCCAGTATTTTTTTGAGTATTTTTGCATCAATGTTCATGAGGGATGTTGGTCTGAAGTTCTCTTTCTTAGTTGTATCTTTGTGTGGCTTGGGGATCAAGGTTATTGAAACCTCATAGAAATAGTTTGGCAAAGACCCTTCTGCTTCTATTGTGTGGAACACTTTGAGAAGAATTGGTATAAGCAGTTCTTTGAATTTCTGGTAGAATTCTGCACTGAGGCCATCTTGACCTGGACTTTTTTTGTTTGGGAGACTTTTGATGACTGCTTCTATTTCCAAAGGGGTTATAGGTCAATTTAAATTGCTTATCTGTTGTTGATTTCGTTTTGGCAAGTGATAGCTATC
>NW_024431459.1:0-7272 GCF_017639785.1 Mesocricetus auratus
GTCAATCCCAGCTCCCTCTGCCTTCCCTCCTACCACAACACCCCACTGTACACCACAGGCTCCCACCCTATCACCACTTCCTTCCACATATGGGATATCTAGAGTCTGTCATTTCACTCAGGGCAGGGTCCAGGTACTCCCCTAAGAGTCCAGGCTGAGATGGCATCCCTTTTTGTGTTATGGACACACAACGTCCGTTTGTGTGCCAGGGATAAACGCTGATCCACTGCCCAGGGCCCCATAGGTTGCTCAGGCCTCCTCACTGACTCTAACACTCAGCGGGTCTGGATCAGTCCCATGTTGGCCTCTCAGCTGTTGGTCTGGGGTCCAAGAACTCCCCCTTGTTCAGATCAGCTGTCTCTGCTGGTTTTGCCAGCCCATTCTTTGCCAATTTGCTCATCTCTCCTCTCTCTCTGTCACTGGGTTCCATGGGTTCAGTTCAGTGTTTAACTGTGGGTGTTTGCCTCTGCATCCATCAGTCACTGGATGAAGGCTCCAGGATGGTCATGGACATCAAGTTCTTTATCAAGAATGGGCATTCGAGGTGGTCTCTCCACTATTGCTTTGCTTGCCAATTGGTGACATCCCTTTAGATCACTAGAGGTCACATTGGTGCCTGATCTGTCTTCTAACATATGATTCCCTCTTCCCTCTATTCTATCCCAAGGTTTTTCAAGGCCATCTGACTTCATTGAGTTTGATATCAGCAGAGAACACATGACTCTCAGTCTCAACCAAGAAATCATAAGGAAAATGTCATCTCTTGTAAAATGGGAAAACACCAGACCCACCTCAAACACTAAAGCTGCCTCAGATAGCAGACAATCTTAGACCCTGCAATGTTGTTCAAACTGAGCAAAGCTATCTGCAGCCCCCAACCCTCAAGGTCTGCCCACGCCACAGGAAGTTCTGTCATCTACCTGGCTAGTGGCCAATGTCACAGAGGCCAGAAATTATGACACTGATGAGGCCTCTAGGGTGGGCCCTGGGACCACCTGCTCTGTGGGCTGCGAGGTCTGTTGGGAAATAACAGTGGCAGCTGAGGCAGAAACCTGGGATGCGAGTCGACTGCCCCGGCAGGGAGAGAGAAGGTGCGTGCCAGGAATGTGCGGGGATGATGGTGTCACTGCCCCCAGCGTTCGCTGGTGCTGGCCATGGTCCAGCTTCTGAGTCTGCGGGCCTCGCAGCAGGCATCATCGAGGATGAGAGGCAGAGACAGAGGAACCCCGCATAGTAAACGGGAGGCCTCCGGTTTCTCGGGACTCATCTGCCACGGCCAGGCTGAGTGTGACCCCTTCGAGCTTTGTTCTAGAATTGCTGGCATTCCCGGGCAGCCTGGAACAGGTGGCTGCCATCTGCGGTGGCTGTCCATACAGGAGTGGATGGGGCAGGAAATACAGGAAGTGCCCTAGGCTGAGTCTGCTTGAACAACTGGTGAAACTTTGTCTCTGCTCCCCCGAGTGTCCTAGTCCAGGAGTGCGTGGCACTCTAACTTCTCTGTGTCTGAATGGCCAGGCAGAGTCGTAGGGCACTAGTTCCTTCATCAGAACTGTCATGATGCTTGTGTCTGTCCAACGCTTTTAGGCGCCTTTAGTGTTTAATTTCTCTTCCCTGTCAAATGGGGCATTGCCATGGACAGAGGTTTATTTCAGGCACATCGGTGTGGAAGTGAGGCTGGAGTACACAGGAGAATTGAGGTAACTTTCACATAATTAGGGGAGATGAGAGCTAAAGTATCAGAAGTGCAGAAGAAACGTGAGCAGGACAGGCAAGCGGTTCAGCTACAGTGTAAGATTGAGTTCAAGTTTAGAGAATGAGACAGAAATAAGGAAGTTAGTAAGTGGTTTGAAGTGTCAGCAAGTGAAGATGGGCTGAGGTCAGAGTTGTGAAGTGTAAATCTGGGTCACTTAAGCAAATGTTCAAATAGCGAACTGGGTGGTCCCTTTAGGAACTCACAAAGAGCCAGGTGGAAGAGGGCAAGCAGGCAGCTGAGGATAAGTGTAGAGTCACTGTAGTGCACTGTCACAGAAGCTGAGAACTCAGGGAGGTCTCAAGGAGGGGAAAGTGTGGTCAGCGACTTGGAATGACAATTTGTAGTCACATTGTAATGTTGAAAGACGTGAACCACAAATATTAGTTTTAAATGTTCCAACAGACATGTTTGTAAGGGTTACAAGAAACAGGAGAAATTAGCTTTAATTATTTGTTAAACCAGCATGGTTAAACGTTTTATTTTAACATGTAACCAGTGTAAAAATGAAGGCTTTCTGGTCCAGTTGGATTGGTTAGAGCTCAGGAACAGAAGAACGATAGCATATGACTTATCAATTATTTATTGAGATTTAGGTATTTGTTAGTTTGCTTTGTTTTTTCAAGTCAGGGTTTCACTGTGTACTTTTGGAGCTTGTCCTGGAACTCACTCTATAGACCAGACTGGCCTTGAACTCACAAGGATCTGCTTGGCTCTGCCTCCTGAGTGCTGGGATCAAAGGTGTAGGTCAACACTGTCCATCGAGATCATTTATTTTTACTTTGTATATGTGAATATGTGCCTATATATATGCACCTCCTGTTTTCAGTTTGCAGACACCAGAAGACAGTGTCAGATTCCCTGAACCTGCTGTTCTAGATGATTATGAGCTGCTAATGGGTGTTGTGGGAATTTATCTGGGTCCCCTGCAATGACAAACATCTCTTTTGAGACAGGGTTTATCTGTGTGTACTCCTGGCTATACTGGACCGCATTTTGCAGAGATATGCCTGCCTCGTCCTCCCAAGTGCTTGCATTAAAGCCATGTACTCCCACTACCCAGCTTTAGCTGCTCTTTTTTGTTGTGTATATCTAGGCATGGTTGATTTGTTTTTTAGTTCTTAACTTTGTTCTACTTTATTTAGAGTCTGTTGCTAAACTTGGAGTTTGTAGATTCTAGTTAGTGTAGCTAGCCAGCTTGGCAAGGGTTTCCCCATGTTTGCCTCTGGGGTGCTGGGATTACTAGAGTTTGCTGTGTTATATCTGCTCTTGTGTTAATACATGGTATCCAATTTTTGTTTTGGTTTTCAATACAGGGTTTTCTGTACTGTTTTGGAGGCTGTCCAGGAACTTGCTCTATAGACCAGGCTGGCTTTGAACTCACAGAGATCTGCCTGCCTCTGTCTCTCGTGTGCTGAGATTAAAGGTGTGGGCCTCCACTGGGTACTAGGTATCCTAACTCTGGTCCTCACAATTCTATTGCAGCTGCTTCCCAGCCACAAAGACCTATTAGGTTTGAAGTAAACTATCTTTAATTCTAGACAAAAACACTGTTTAACTCCCTGTCCCTCTTTCTCCTTTTGATACTATGGATTAAATATAGTGCTTCATATATGCAATTGTTAGTACCTCGTCTTGATTTAGAAATATCTTTATTATGGATAATTTACACATGTATACAATTGAGATGGAGCAGCAACTCCAAGGATATCATCATACAACTTTAATAATTATCAGCTTAAGATCAGTCATTTCACTGGTCATTTTGTTGTGTCTGTCTGTCTATCTATCTATCTATCTAATCTTTTTCTCTTTGTAGCCCTGGCTATCCTTGTACTCTGTAGCCTGGTCTGAAATTCTCCCTGATCTGCCTCTTCCTCCAAGAGTTGTGATCCAAGGTGTGTACCACAATGCCTGGATTTTTCTCTTTCTATATTTTAGTATAAATTCTGAATCATAAAAATTTTGTTTTGCTCCTTTTCCTTTTTGGGAAAAAGGTGGCTATAGGAAAAATATCTGAAATAAATTCATAATACCTAAAAATACTGGTTGATATTCTTAATATAGAAAAATAATAGTCATGTTGTCCAGTTAATATTTAAGTGTTTGTTTATGGTTCTCTATTGTTATATTATAAATGTTTATTTCATTCATTGTCTGTATGAGCTTCTATATTGGGAATTTGTTCTGTCTTTTGAAAGCTATTGTAGTCTTCATTTGCTCTTAGTTAAATAATGTTCTTAATTTCAATTTTTCTCCTTTCCTCTTGTTTTTTATTTACATAACACACACACACACACACACAGTCGGTTTACAGATGTTAAATGTGAAATGGGTATTAGAGGGCTAAAGAACAGGATTGGAGTAATGACATCAGTACCCTCATGAGTAATGTCTTTAGTAATTTTACTTTGCTGTATTTTTTACTTTTTATAACTTAATATTTATCACAATTTTTGGTACCTTTGGATTTTGTGAGTATAAAGAGCCCAAATCTAACCTCTGTGCTCTCAGATTATTGCATGATCTTCAGATTGGAGAGAAGAAGCTACTTGTCAAAGTTGATGCAAAGACAAAGGCACAATTGGATGAGTGGAAAGCAAAGAAGAAGGCTTCTAATGGGGTATGCAATATCTTTTCTAGTCTGGGTGTGATTGTTCAGTGAGAATAGTTCATAAGTTTAACATGGGGACTCACAAGATCATTATTGTAATATGTGCTTATGGCTTATGCAGGAGTGTATTTTTATAGTTTGTAGATAAGAGTTTTATCTACCCACAGAGGGTGGGTGACTGTTGTTTTGCTTGTACCAGGTTGGGTTAAGGTAGTAAGGGAGGCTGGACAAGGTTAACTTGCCAGAGAAAACACATGTACAGACTATTCCAATCAGAGCTAATTGATTAAGTCAGCTCTGCAAGTAAGTATAAAATATATTTCAACCTACCCAATGTTTATTAGTTACGCTCTCTTATAGAGGCACACAGATTGGGTTTTAAAGTGACTAAAAATAAGTTGTATTATTTATTGTATTGGGGTGACTTCATACCATTTTTTGTTTTTCATTCTAATTGCTAATTTAAATTTACACTAAGGAGGATTTCGTGTCTTGTGTGGTAATGTATCCATTGTCTCCTTCAAAAAACAAATCTTAAACCTGAGTATATATTTTGTTCATTTTTTCTTTTGTCGTCCTTTCTGCCTCCCATCAATAAAAACAGTCTTTGCTCTCATCAAACTTTCATTATTTTTAAAGATATATAAAGCTTCCTTAACACCCTTTATAAAAGCATTGTATATAACATTTTTGTTTAAATTTTTCATAAAAACTCAAATTTAAGGAAATTAAGTTTTACCACCTCTCAAGTACTTTACTGTAGATGGTTTGGCCTCATCTTCCTGAAGATATTTTTTCTGTGTGCATGAATACTGTTTTCTGTTCACTCCTTGTTTTTTCTGTCAGTGCTGAGGGTAGAGTCCACGACCACTGTATAACAGGCAATCACCATACCACCTCATGAGTATACCTTTAATGAGAATATTTTCATTTCATAAAAGCAGTATTAAGCCAGCTATGAAGGTACAACCCAAGCACTTGGGAAGTAAGGCAGTTGGAGCAGGAGTTCAAGCTCATTTATGCAGGGTATTTGAGTCTAATCTGGATGACATGAAACTCTCAAATAAAAAGAATATTTTAATAAACAGCTTTCCCCTCTGTTTAAATTCTGTTATTCTCTGAACTCTTAGTACTTAAATAATTTGACTAATACATTCTGCATATATCATAAGGAAAGATTACTGTTGCTTGTTGGTCAGACCCAATCTTACTGATTTGGATTTACTTACTGAGTACTATTTTGCATAATATTCAGGTTTTGTTGTATTGCATAGCTCTTGGGGTTTTGTTTTGTGTTGTGTTTAGAAATTTATTTTTATGTGTGGGTGACTGAGTGTGTGTGTATATGTGTACCATTTGTATATATTTCCTATGGAAACCATAAGTGGGTATTATCTTCTGAACTTGATTTATAAGTAGTCGTGAGCTATCATGTGCTGGGAATTGAACTGAACGAGGTCTTTATGAAGCACAGAGCAGCAAGTACCTTTTACTCCTGAGTTAACTTTCTAGCTGCTGTTTTTGCTATTTTCTTTTCTTTTTTTTTAGATAGGATCTCATGTAGCCCAGGGTGGATTACCCTTGTATTGTATGACCTTGAACACTACCTCCCCAATATGTTGGGATTAGAGTCAGATGTTATTGTCCTTTTTATTGGTTCTTAAGGTTTTTGGTTTTTTTATCTTTATTATTTATTGATTTTACTTGTGTGTATAGATATGTGTGTCGATATGTATGTGCACACATAGAAGTCAGAGGATAACTCATGTAAGTTATCTTCTATAATTTGATGTCATATTGCACTATAGTGAGGTCACAATGTAAAATTGTGACGTCATAGTGCAGCATAGTGATCTCAAGTCTATAATTATGATGCCCCAGCACATTATAGTGATGTCACAATGGATAATTGTGAGGTCATATTGCACTATAGTTATGACCCCCTGTATAATTGTGATGTCACAGTGTACTCTAGTGATGTCACAAGGAATACTGAACTATGGCATCACAACTATGCACTGTGACATCACTAGAGTGCACTGTGACATCACAATTACACACTGTGACCTCACTAAAGTGCAATGTTTCATCACAATCACACATTGTGTCATCATTATAGTGCACTGTGACACCACAATTAAACACTGTGACATCACTATACTGCACTATGAAATCACAATTATGCATTGTGACTTCACTGTAGTGCACTGTGACATCACAATTATACACTGTGATATCAACATACAGCACTATGACAAAGCAACTATACATTATACTATAATATGAAACACTATTATACACTGTGACATCACTATTCTGCACTATGTCATCACAATTATACCTTGTGACATCACTATAGTGCACTGTGACATCACAAGTATACATCAGGACATCACAATACTGCACTATAAGATCAGATTTAATTGTGACATCACTACACTGCACTATGACATCACAATTATACCCCGTGACATCACTATAATACAAAATGACATCACAATTATACACTGTGACATCACTACAGTGCACTATGACATAACAATTACACAATGTGACATCACTATAGTGCAATACGACATCACAATTATACATTGTGACTTCACTGTAGTGCACTGTGACATCACATTTATACACTGTGACATCACTATACTGCACTATGAACACAATTATACACTGTGACAGCATTATACTCCACTGTTACATCAAAATTATACACTGTGACATCTCTATAGTGCACTATGACATCACAATTATACATTGTAACTTCACTGTAGTGCATGCTGACATAACAATTTTACACTATGAGATCACCATACAGCAATATGAAACACAATTATACACTGTGACATCATGATACTGCACTATGAACACAATTTTACACTCTGACATCACTACACTGCACTATGAC
>NW_024431460.1:0-2190 GCF_017639785.1 Mesocricetus auratus
GCAAAGTCCTGGAGTGACTGTTGTCTTAAAAATGTAATCACAATTCTGGAGATGGGCTCCCGATCAGTGTTCTTTGCTCTCATGTGAATTTCCCAAGTTGAGCCTGATCTCTAATGGCACCTGGCTTCAGGAAGAGGTTTAACCGATAATGTCTGTAAAAGGCTTTTCTTTCCAAGACCTGTGCACACATCTGGCAATCAAAGCACATATCTGGAATGGCAGTTGGCTTCAGGAAGTGTTCCAGAGTTCCAGAGTTATGCTCAATGATGTAAGCTTTTGGATTTCCTTTAAATATGAGTTTCTTTAAATTCACATTTGCTTCACCCAATATTTCCTACAGGATAAGCCAGTGTAATGGAAGATTTGTGTGTGTGGAATGATGACTCAATTTTTTGAGCATTGGCTCCTCCTCCTGTAGGATTGGAATGAATTTCTTGCACCTAGATTGTAACTCCATTTGCAGAGGATTCTATTTATGCCTCTGGTCTACACTAGCACCAGAAAATTGTGTGCTTTACAGATATGCATTAGGGAAACATTTAAAAACTAAATTGTAAATTATGTTAAATTTTTTTCTGACAAAGTTTAGAGTTAACCAATAAATTTTTCATTTTTTATATAGCAACCCAGATTATTATGAAAGGGTGTTCCCTTAATTGTTCTTGAAATGCTCTGATCAGTTTCCTCCACATATTTGTGAAATAAACCCTACTGAATGGAAACAAAATAATTAAATGATACTTATATGTGCTTATATAAGGAAGAGGAGAAGGTTTATTGTTAGATATGATGGGGGAATAGCCAGAGGCTTCTAAAAATATCCAGAATGAGGGAACAAATGAGAGGATGTGGGGGTAGATACTTGTAAAGATAGGTATGAGGAGCCAAGAGACCAGGAGTCTGAGAGACCCCAAGATCCAAAGTGATTGAGGCTATGTAATGTCAGAAGATGTGGAAAATATACTTGGAGAAGCAGTTAACTGAAAGAAAAAGAATGAAATTCCTGCAAATGTCTAGTAGTTAGAAAGCATAAGCTTGGGTTAGTTTTGATTTTTTTTCCTCAAGGTGAATAGAAGTGCCATTGATTTTTTTTATTGAATAAAGTAATGATTCCACTTTAAGTACATGAGAAAATCTTATTAATCTTGGTGATTTAGTAAAGAATATATTTTATATCAGGAAGGCAATCATTAAATTTTATATTATTGAAACTAAAGTGCAAGAAAATATGAGAAACCAAATGATTGATTTTATTTAATTTTTAGTATATACTTCAGAATAGAAAGAACAAGTTTAACTTTGAGAAATGTTTCACTAGTCCATAAAGGAAGTAATGAATAGATAATACTAGAGAAGCACCACATTCTCAGCTTGAATAGTTTCATAAATTGCAACTTGGGAAATCCATGTGATTATACTGGGGCCTCAAAATCCTATTTCTGTTTTTCTCTTTCAGAGCTCTGTTGTTATTCAATATTACATGAAAACATGATTTCTAAGGAAAAAAAGAAATCTTTTTATGTATGGCTCTCATAAAATAACTAAGGTGTGTGTGTTTGTGTATGTGGTGTGTGTGGTGTGTGTGAATCTGCTTCAAAATTTATCATGCGAAATAGGAGAGGCATCTCCTGTTAGCAATGAGGTAGTGGAACAATTAATTATGATCAGGACTTAAAGGCCTATCTGAGTCACATGAAAATATCTTTCAGTAAAGTTCAACAATAATTAAGCATATAAATAAATACCTTATGACTACTATATTTAACTTTGAGATATTATGGTTTTATATTTTAAAGCATGATCTCAGATACATGTGGCTGACCTAGAATTAATTTTATACCTAACAATGCCATTCCCATATTTCTGGCTCCTATTCAGACAGCTGGGATACAGGCTTCAAGCCCCTTCACACAATTGTAATTCTATAATAATAATTTCATATTAAAATAAAAAAAATCATAATTCAGACTGACTATCAGAATTGTGGCCCGTGTCCTACATTTGCCTTTCCCAAGGCCAAAATTGGATTATTTAGAACTCCAAATACACACTATGAAGCCTATTGAATTTCTTTAAATTATTTAAAATGAAACTGAAAAACTCTTGAAAAAGTTCCTTGCATTGTTAGATCATTGTCATTAACTTGACACATATAATTTTTAATGTGTGTGTGAGGAGTTCCCATATAAT
>NW_024431461.1:0-4313 GCF_017639785.1 Mesocricetus auratus
TGTGGGTTGATATCAGGGTCTTCAATTAGATTCAGTTGTTCTAGCTGTCTGCCTTTGTACCAATTACAAGCTGATTTCAGGACTATAGCTATATATATAGCTATTTTAAATTTAGATAAGAAACAAGGTTGCTTCGCAAGTCAGTACGAGGTCCCTCTCCCTTTCCCTCCCCTCCTCCCGTGCCCTCCCTCCATCCCCCCGTTATCCCCTCATTCCCCCAGGGAGGGTGAGGCCCTCCATGGGGTGTCCATAGTCTGTCATTTCATATAGGGCCGGGCCTAGACCCTTCCCCAAGAGTTCAGGGTGAGAGTGCACCTCACATTGTTCTATGGGAGTCCAGAGGCCGTGTGTATACTTGGGATGGGTACTGATCTGCTGTCCAAGGCTCAATAGATTACCTAGGCCTCCTCACTGACACCCAGATTCAGGGGGTCTTGATCAGTCCCATGCTGGATTCCCAGGCTGATGCCTGGGATTCAAGAGTTAACCTTTGTCTGGTCAGCTGTTTCTGGGGGTTCAACCAGCCCAGTCTTAATCCCTTTGATCATCAGTCCTCCCTCTCTGATACTGGCTTTCTTGAGTTCAGCTCAGTACTTAACCAGCCAGTAAATGAAGTTTCTGTTTCCCAGACTCTCTGGCCATAGGATTGTAGGCTGGCACTCCCCAGATCTATGTCTAAAATCCATATATGAGAGAGTACATGCCATGTTTCTCTTTTTGTGACTGGGTTACCTCACTCAGGATGGTTTCTTCTAGTGTCATCCATTTGCCTGGGAATCTCATGATTCCATTATTTTTTTCTGCTGAATAGTACTCCATTGTGTAGATGTACCACATTTTCTCTATCCACTCTTCAGGTGAGGGACATCTAGGTTGCTTCCAAATTCTGGCTATTACAAATAAAGCTGCTATGAACATAGTGGAACAGACATCTTTGTTATATGAATGGGCATCTTTTGGATATATGCCTAAGAGTGCAGTTGCTGGGTCTTGTGGTAGGTTTATTCCCATTTTTCTGAGGAATCTCCATACTGCTTTCCAAAGTGGCTGAACCAGTTGGCACTCCCACCAGCAATGGAGGAGTGTCCCCCTTTCACCACATCCTCTCCAGCATAAATTGTCATTGGTGTTTTTGATTTTAGCCATTCTGACAGGAGTGAGATGGTATCTTAGAGTTGCTTTGATTTGCATTTCCCGGATGGCTAAGGATGTTGAGCACTTTCTCAAGTGCCTCTCAGCCATTTTAGACTCCTCTATTGAAAACTCTCTATTTAGTTCTGCAGCCCACTTCTTAATTGGGTCCTTTACTGTTTTGGAGACTTGCTTCTTGAGTTCTTTGTAAATTTTGGAGATCAACCCTCTGTCAGATGTGGGATTAGTGAATATTTTTTCCCATTCTGTGGGCTGCCTTTTTGTCTTGCTGACTGTGTCCTTTGCCTTACAGAAGCTTCTCAGTTTCAGTAGGTCCCATTTATTAATTGTTGATCTCACTGTCTGTGCTACTGGTGTTATGTTCAGGAAGCTGTCTCCTGTACCAATTCGTTCAAGGGTACCACCCACTTTCTCTTCTAAGAGGTTCAGTGTGGCTGGATTTATGTTGAGGTCTTTGATCCATTTGGACTTAAGTTTTGTGCATGGCGATAAACATGGATCGATCCGCATTCTTCTACATTCCCGTCTCCAATTATGCCAGCACCATTTGTTGAAGATGCTTTCTTTATTCCATTGTATATTTTTAGCTTCTTTGTCAAAGATCAGATGTTCGTACGTGTGTGGGTTAATACCCGGATTTTCAATTCGATTCCATTGGTCTACCTGTCTATTTTTGTGCTAATACCAAGCTGTTTTCAGGACTATAGCTCTATAATAGAGCTTGAGGTCAGGGATGGTGATGCCTCCGGACGTTGCCTTGTTGAACAGGGTTGTTTTGGCTATCCTGGGTCTTTTGTTTTTCCATACAAAATTGATTATTGTTCTTTCAAGGTCTGTGAAGAACTGTGCTGGGATTTTAATGGGGATTGCATTGAATCTGTAGATTGCTTTTGGCAGGATTGCCATTTTTACTACATTGATCCTACCTATCCAAGAGCATGGGAGATCTTTCCATTTTCTGAGGGCTTCTTTAATTTCTTTCTTTAAAGATTCAAAGTTCTTACGATACAGGTCTTTCACTTGTTTGGTTAGCGTTACCCCAAGGTATTTTATGTTGTTTGTGGCAATTGTAAAGGGTGATGTTTCTCTGATTTCTCTTTCAGCCCTTTTATCATCTGTATATAGTAGGGCTACTGACTTTCTTGAGTTGATCTTTTAACCTGCCACTTTGCTGAAGGTGTTAATCAGCTGTAAGAGTTCCCTGGTAGAGTTCTTTGGGTCATTGATGTAAACTATCATATCGTCTGCAAACAGTGAAAGTTTGACTTCTTCCTTCCCAATTTGTATCCCCTTGATCCCCCTTTGTTGTCGTATGGCAATAGCTAGAACTTCAAGTACCATGTTGAAAAGGTATGGAGAGAGTGGACAGCCTTGTTTTGTTCCTGATTTTAGAGGAATTGCATTGAGTTTCTGTCCATTTAGTTTGATGTTGGCTGTTGGTTTACTGTATATGGCTTTTATTATGTTTAAGTATGTCCCTGTTATCCCAGATCTCTCCAAGACCTTTATCATGAAGGGGCGTTGGATTTTGTCACAGGCCTTTTCAGCATCTAGTGAGATGATCATGTGATTTTTGTTTTTCAGCTTGTGTATATGGTGGATTACGTTGATGGATTTTCGTATGTTGAACCATCCCTGCATCCCTGGGATGAAACCTACTTGATCGTGGTGAATGATTGTTTTGATGTGTTCTTGGATCCGATTTGCCAGTATTTTATTGAGTATTTTTGCATCAATGTTCATGAGGGATATTGGTCTGTAGTTCTCTTTCTTGGTTGTATCTTTGTGTGGCTTGGGGATCAAGGTTATTGAAGCCTCATAGAAAGAGTTTGGCAAAGACCCTTCTGCTTCTATTGTGTGGAACACTTTGAGAAGAATTGGTATAAGCTGTTCTTTGAATTTGTGGTAGAATTCTGCACTGAGGCCATCTGGACCTGGACTTTTTTGGTTGGGAGACTTTTGATGACAGCTTCTATTTCCATAGGGGTTATAGGTCTATTTAAATTGCTTATCTGTTCTTGATTTAGTTTTGGCAAATGATAGCTGTCCAGGAAGTCATCCATTTTCTTTAAATTTTCGAATTTTGTGGAGTACAGGTTTTCAAAGTATGACCTAATGATTCTCTGGATTTCCTCAGAGTCTGTTGTTATGTCCCCCTTTTCATTTCTGATTTTGTTAATTTGCGTGTTCACTCTCTGCTGTTTGGTAAGTTTGGACAAAGGTTTGTCTATCTTGTTGATTTTCTCAAAGAACCAACTCTTCGTTGCATTGATTCTTTGTATTGTTTTCCTGGTTTCTACTTTGTTGATTTCAGCCCTCAATTTGATTATTTCCTGGCGTCTACTCCTCCTGGGGGAGTTTGCTTCTTTGTGTTCTAGAGCTTTTAGCTGTGATGTTAATTCTCTGGTATAACTGTTTTCCTGTTTCTTCATGTGAGCACTTAGTGCTATGAACTTCCCTCGTAGCACTGCTTTCAAAGTGTCCCATAGGTTTGGGTATGTTGTGTCTTCATTCTCATTGAATTCGAGGAAGTCTTTAATTTCTTTTTTTATTTCCTCTTTGACCCAGGGATGGTGCAGTTGAGCATTATTCAATTTCCATGAGTTTGTAGGTTTTCTGCAATTTGTGTTGTTGTTGAATTCTAATTTTAAGGCATGGTGGTCTTATAAGATGCATGGAGTTATTCCAATTTTTTTGTAGCTGCTGAGGTTTGATCTGTTGCCAAGTATGTGGTCGATTTTTGAGAAGGTTCCATGTGGTGGTGAGAAGAAGGTATATTCTTTTTTATGTGGATGAAATGTTCTATAGATATCTGTTAATCCCAGTTGGGTCATTACTTCTATTAGACCCTTTGCTTCTTTGTTGAGTTTCTGTCTGGTATTCTTGTCTAGTGGTGAGAGTGGTGTGTTGAAATCTCCCACTATAACTGTGTGGGGCTTTAGATGAGATTTAAGTTCTAATAATGTTTCTTTAACGAATGTGGATGCCTTTGTATTGGGGGCATAGATGTTCAGGATAGACACTTCATCTTGGTGGGTTTCACCTGTGATGAGTATGTAATGACCTCCTTCATCTCTTTTGATTGATTTTATTTTAAAGTCTAGTTTGTTAGATATTAGGATTGCTACCCCTGCTTGTTTCTTGGGTCCATTTGATTAAAA
>NW_024431462.1:0-544 GCF_017639785.1 Mesocricetus auratus
TCTGATCCATGTCTACACAGTTACCAAAGCTGTGAGAAACCAGGCCTTCTCCTGTCTCCATGTCTCATGTCACGCAAAGAGAACTTTGAATAGAGAGGTAGCCAACCCAGTTGTCAGGTGCTCTCTGTTAATTCCACCCCAGCTTCTAACACTGACACTGCTACCACTTCAGTCATAGTGTCATTTTCTCCCTGACCTACTTGAGGATTTCCTATGAAGGTCTCGCTAATGCTGAAAACAATCTCATACAACAAAAACTCTCTTGCCTTTGCATCTCTCCACTATGTCATAAGATTAACTGAGAGTCCAACATTTAGAAAGTGACAATGTACAGCACATGCCTTACAATGGGAGATGATTCAGTAGTTTCTTAACATGATTTCTCTAATCTCTACAGAGCACTGAAAAGATGAGGACATGAATCCAACAAGTTTTGAAGAAACTGATGTGACTTAAACGAAGTTAAAGCCTATTTCTGCAAGATAGTCAGGGTGGCAGGAAAGAGAGTGACAACACTAATCCCATTAGGTTCTGTTACCACAGC
>NW_024431463.1:0-1761 GCF_017639785.1 Mesocricetus auratus
TTTTTTTTTTTTTTTTTTAATCATTTTTTATTTTAATTTTAAATAGCTTGTTTCACATGTCAATCCCAGTTCCCTCTCCCTCCCCTCCTCCCGCACTCCCCTTCCACCCTCCCTCCCACCCTATTGCCAAATCCCTCCACATAGGGGATGTCTAGAGTCTATCATTTCACTCTTGGTAGGGTCAAGGCACTCCCCTAAGAGTCCAGGCTGAGAGAGCATCTCTCTTTGTGCCATAGGCACATGAAGACAGATTGTATACCAGGGATAGACACTGATCCACAGCTCAGAGCCCCATAGGTTGCCCAGGCCTTCTCACTGACACTCACATTTGGGGGGTCCAGATCAGTCCCATTCTGGCCTCCCCACTGTCGGTCTGGGGTCCAAGAGCACTCCCCTGTTCAGATCAGCCGTCTCTGCTGGTTTTGCCAGCCCATTCCTTGCCAATTTGCTCATCACTCTCTCTCTCTGTCACTGGGTTCCTTGGGTTCAGTTCAGTGCTTAGTTGTGTGTTTGCCTCTGCTTCCATCAGTCCCAGGATGAAGGCTCCCGGATAGTTATAGACATCAAGTTCATTATCAGGAATGGGCATTCGAGGTGGTCCTTCCACTATTGCTTAGCTTGCCAATTGATGTTATACCTTTAGATCACTCGAGGTCACTCTGGTGCCTGATCTGTCTTCGATCCTATGATTCCCTCTTCCCCTATTTTACCCCCACCCCCTCAACTTCCTGTTCCCCCATGACCAACTCCCTTCCTCTTTACCCCTCTACTCTTCCCAGGTCCCACTACCCCCCTCGCCCTGTTCCCCATCCATTCAGAGGATCTTGTCTCCATCCTCTTCTCTTGGGTACTATGCATATATGCATATCTTTTAGGTTCTTTCCTGTTTCCCAGACTCTCTATCTGTGGAAGTGCAGACTGGCACTATCCTGATCCATATTTAAAATCCATATATGAGTGAGTACATACCATGTTTGTCTTTTTGCGACTGGGTTACCTCACTCAGGATGGTTTCTTCCAGTGCTATCCATTTCCCTGCGAATTTCAAGATTCCATTGTTTTTTTCTGCTGAGTAATACTCCATTGTGTAAATGTACCACATTTTCTCTATCCACTCTTCAGTTGAGGGGCATCTAGGTTGCTTCCAGGTTCTGGCTATTACAAACAATGCTGCTATGAACATAGTGGAGCAGATGCCCTTGTTGTATGAACCTGCCTCATTTGGATAAATGCCTAAGAGTGGAATTGCTGGGTCTAGTGGTAGATTAATTCCCATTTTCCTGAGGAATCTCCATACTGATTTCCAAAGAGGCTGTATGAGTCGGCATTCCCACCAGCAATGGAGGAGTGATCCTCTCTCTCCACATCCTCTCCAGCATAAATTGTCTTCGGTGTTTTTGATTCTAGCCATTCTGACAGGAGTAAGATGGTATCTCAGAGTTGTTTTGATTTGCATTTCCCTGATGGCTAAGGATGTTGAGCACTTTCTTAAGTGTCTCTTGGCCATTTTAGCCTCCTCTACTGAGAATTCTCTATTTAGCTCTGTACCCCACCTTTCAAGTGGATCCTTTGGTGTTTTGGAGACTTGTTTCTTGAGTTCTTTGTAAATTTTGGAGATTAGCCCTCTGTCAGATGTAGGGTTAGTGAATATCTTTTCCCATTCTGTGGCCTGCCTTTTTGTCTTTTTGATTGTGTCCTTTGCCTTACAAAAGCTTTTTAGTTTCAGAAGGTCTTTTCATCTTTGAGGGCCGTGCCACATAT
>NW_024431464.1:0-10181 GCF_017639785.1 Mesocricetus auratus
TTGCTTTCCTGGGTCTTTTGTTTTTCCATATAAAGTTGAGTATTGTTCTTTCAAGTTCTGTGAAGAATTGTGCCAGTATTTTGATGAAGATTGAATTGAATCTGTAGATTGCTTTTGGCAAGATTTCTATTTTTACTATATTGATCCTACCTATCCAAGAGCATGGTTGATCTTTCAATTTTCTGGTATCTTCCTTCATTTCTTTCTTTAAAGACTCAAAAGTTCTTGCTATACAGGTCTTTCACTTGTATGGTTAGCATTATCCCCAGATATTTAATATTGCTTGGGACTATTGTAATGGGTGATGTTTCTCTGATTTCATTCTCAACATTTTTATCATCTGTATATTATAGGGATACTGATTTTTTTTAGTTAATCTTGTATCCTGCCACTTTGCTGAAGGTGTTTATCAGCTGTAGGAGTTCCCATGTCGAGTTTTTCAGGTCACTTATGTAAACTATCATATCATCTACAAATAGTGAAAATTTGACATCTTCCTTTCCAATTTGTATCTACTTCATCTCCCTTTGTTGTCTTTTTGCTCTAGCTAGAACTTAAAATACACTATTGAAGAGATGTGGAGAGAGTGGACAGCCTTGTCCTTTTCCTGATTTTAGAGGAATTGTATTGAGTTTTTCTCCATTTAGCTTGATGTTAGCTGTTGGTTTACTGTATATTGCTTTTATTATGTATAGGAATGCTCCTGTTATCCCTGATCTCTCCAGAACTTTTATCATGAAGGGGTGTTGGATTTTGTCAAAGACTTTTTTAGCATTGAGTGAGATGATCATGTGGTTTTTCCTTTGCACGTTGTTTATATGGAGAACTACATTGACAGATTTTCATATGTTGAATCATCCCTGTATCCCTGGGATGAAGCCTAGTTGATCATGGTCAATGATTTTTCTGATGTAGTCTTGGATTCAATTTGCTAGTATTTTCTTGTGGATTTTTGCATCAGTGTTCATGCGGGATATTGGTTGGTAGTTCTCTTTCTTAGTTGTGTATTTGTGTGGCTTGGGTGGCAAGGTAATTGTAGCCTCACAAAAAGAGTTTGACAATGAGCTTCCTGCTTCTATTGTGGGGAACACTTTGAGGAGTATTGGAATTAGCTCTTCTTTGAATTTCTGGTAGAATTCTGCATTGAAGCTGTCTGGGCCTGGGCTTTTTATGGTTGGGAGACTTTTGATGACTGCTTCTATTTCATTAAGGGTTATAGTGTTTAGACTGCTTATCTATTCTTGATTTAATTTTGGCAAATGATATCTATCCAGAAAATGGTCCATTTCCTTTAAATTTTTGATTTTTGTGGAGTACAGGTTTTAAGAGTATGACCTGATGATTCTCTGGATTTTCTCAGTGTCCATTGTAATGCCCTCCATCTCATTTATGATTTTCTTAATTAGCATGGTCTCTCTCTGTCTTTTGGTTAATTTGGATAAAGGTTTGTCTATCTTGTTGATTTTCTCAAAGAAACAACTCTTTGTTTCATTGATTGTTTGCAATGTTTTCTTGGTTTCTACTTTATTTTTTTCAGCCCTCAATTTGATTATTTCTTAGGGTCTATTCTTCCTTGGTGATTTTGCTTCTTTTTGTTCTAGAGCTCTTATTTGTGATTCTCTATTGTCACTCTTCTCCAGTTTCTTCATGTGGGCACTTAGTGCTATGAACTTTCCTCTCAGCTCTGCTTTCAAAGGGTCCCATAAATTTGAGTATGTTGTGTCTTCATTCTCATTGAATTCCAGGAAGTCTTTAATTTCTTTTTTTTATTTCTTCCTTGACCCAGGGATAGTGCAATTGTGCATTGTTCAATTTCCATGCATTTGTACGGTTTCTGCAATTTGTGTTGTTGAAAATTCTAACTTTAACGCATGGTGGTCTGATAAGATACAGGGTGTTATTCCAATTTTTTTGTATCTGTGGACGTTTGCTATGTTTCCAATTATGTGGCCAATTTTAGATAAGGTTCCATGTGGAGCTGAGAAGAAGGTATATTCTTTTGTGTTTGGATGGAAAGTTCTATAGTGTCTGTTAATCCCAATTGCGTCTTAACTTGTTAGTTATATTATTTCCTTGTTAAGTTAATGTCTGGAGATCCTGCCTAGTGGTGAGAGGGTGTGCTAATGTCTCCTACTACTAGTGTGTGAGATTTTATGTGTGATTAGAGTTTAATAATGTTCATTTTTTGAATGTGAGTGCCTTTGTATTGGTGATGCAGATGTTTAGAATTGTGACTTCATCTTGATGGATTTTTCCTATGATGAATATGAAATGTCTTTCTTCGTTTCTTTTGATGATTTTAGTTTGAAGTCTAATTTGGTAGATTTTAGGATTGCTACACCAGCTTCATTCTTGGGTCTGTTTGATTGGAAAATCCCAACCCTTTTACTGTGAGGTAACATCTGTCTGTGACATTGAGATGTGTTTCTCCTAAGCAGCATAAGTATGTGTTCTGTCTTCATATCCATTCTGTTATTCTCTGTCTTTTTATAGGCTAGTTGAGATTATTGACATTGAGGGACATTAATGATCATTGATTGCTGATTCTTGTTTGTTTTGGATTTGTTGTTGGTGGTGTTATGTGTGTGGATTACCCCCTTTTTTCTTTTGGTGTTTGGTAAAGAGGGATTATCTATTACCTACATTTTTGTGAGTGTAGTTGTTTTCATTGGGTTGAAGTTTTCCTTCCAGTACTTTCTATAGGGCTGGATTTGTGGATATGTATTGTTTACATCTGGTTTTGTCATGGAATATCTTGTTTTCTCCATCTATGGTAATTGAAAGCTTTGCTGAATACAGTAGTCTGGGCTGGTATGTTTGTTCTCTTAGCGTTTTTAGGATATCTATCCAGGACCTTCTGGCTTTCATAGTTTCCATTGCGAAGTTGGGTATAATTCGGATAAGTCTGCCTTTATATGTTATTTGGCCTTTTTCCTTCACTGTTCTTAATATTTTCTCTTTATTCTGTGTGTTTGATATTTTGGTTATCATGTGACAAAGGGAATGTCTTTTTCTGGTCCACTCTATTTGGCATTCTGTAAGATCCTTGCACTTTCTTATGTATGTCCTTCTTTAGGTTAGGGAATTTTCCTCTATGATTTTGCTGAATATGTTTTCTGTACCTTTGAGCTGCATTTCTTCACCTTCTTCTATACCTATTATTCTCAGGTTTGGCCTCTTCATGGTATCCCATATTTCCTGTATATTTTGTGTTAGGGATTTGTTAAACATCAGATTTTCTTTGGTCAATGACTGTATATCCTCTAATGAGTATTCAACACCTGAGATTCTCTCTTCCATCTTTTGTATTCTATTGGTTGTACTTAGATCTATACTTCCTGATCAATTATTTTCTATTTCCAGCATTGCCTCATTCTGTGGTTTCTTTATTGATTCTATTTCAGTTTTCAAGAATTTGACTGTTTGAGTTGTTTCCTTCACTTGTTTGTTTGTCTTTTTTTGACTCTCCTTAGATTCTTTAAGAGATTTTTTTTTATTTCTTGAATTTTTTGGTTTCTTTTTCCACTTCTTTAAGGGGTTTTCTCATTTCCTCTTTGAGGGTCTCTATTACATTCATAAAATAAATTTTAAGTTCTGTCTCTTCTGTTTCATCTGTATTTTGCTTTTCAGGTCTTGCTGGTGTATAATCTCTAGATTCTGGTGTGGGGAGCTGATGGTGGGGCTAATTGGCAGGGTGAAGCTGGGCACATGGGTGTGGATTGATTCTTGTTTATTTCACACATGTCCACAGCATTTAGAGAATTTTATTTTTATTAGCTGTCAACTTATTATGATGTATTATGACTTTGAATTTATATTTTATTCCCAATCATCATAACATAATTTTAATATTATTCTTTTGAATTTGGCTATCATTCACTAGTGTAAAATTGTTCAGAGAAACTTAAAAATACAAATTTTGGGTAGTCAAATTACATTTTTGTTGAAAACACATATCATAAATATTTAAATAGGGCTTTTACTTCAATTCATGGATGAATACTGAAAACTAAAAAGAGTAAGCAGCAAACACATTATTATTTTAATAAAAATAAAAGGTAACAGAAATTTTATATTAGTAAAGCAACAGTTTTATAATGCAGTTGTCAGTTTCATTAATTCATGATTTTCTGTCAAATTGTTGTGGGTTCAATATTATCCTTTTACATGCCTAATGTTTCCTAAATTGCTTGGACAGGAGAATGAAAGGAAAGGGTATACTTGTCTGACATAAGCACCCTGTCCAGGATGAATCACAGGAATTCCAAGATAATAGCCTAATAGAAAACCAACATCACTAGGTCCAGCTTCCCACTATGACTAAAAGAAATAGTTCTTTGCTATTTCTGCAGAGTAGAAACAAACTATTGTATCTATTTGTGGACTTGATTTATGAGGAGTCCCTGTCATATCCATGCAGCTGTATGATTTTGAGAAAGTGACTATCAGCTTGTCAGTATAATTTTTTTCATCTTTGCAATAAAGCAGCATGATCTGATTACCTAACAGGCAGGGCCAAACAGGTTTTCTTCTCTAGGTGAGATGTGGCTAGGCCAGTTAAGAAAATATGAGATGAGGCAATGTGAAACAGAACAAGAACTGTGGCATGGTAGGTGTGCAGCTCTGGACACATGACTTTCCTTCTCTGATTCATGACAAAACCAGGAAGATCCCATTGTCCTGTGCTGAGCTGGAAATGTGCAATGTGTAGACCACCAGTGTTCAGATAATCCACAATGTTGTCATCCTTGAGACAATCCTGGCCCTTCCCATCAAAGCCAACACATATCACCAGAAAGTACTGGCCTTCAAATAGAGTCACAACCAACACATTCAATGATAAATGGCATGTTGGGTTAAGCCTACCCCTGAGGCACTCTGAACCAATGAGCATCCAGACTGTTAACCTCCCTCTCCTAACTTGTGCTCCCTGTCTGGACAATTGAGCATGCTCAGCCTAGAGGCCATTAAAGAACTGATGATACACTGCCCAGACATTGAAGAAGAGGTCTTTGGGGTACAGCATGGTGAAAGCAACCCTAGGCCAGGATGGCAGGGTCCAGGGTCTCTGAGGAGTGAGCCCTCAGTTTGGAGACTGACATCTCCTCAGAATCTGTGCTTCCCAGTTCTTGTGCAGTTGAGGTGAAGGCAAAACATCCTTCTTGGCTGCAGTCTCCTAGTCCAGCATGTCTCTAGTGAGGGCCAGGGAAGTCTTCTCAGAGCCTGGTGACTCCTCACAGCCCAAGTACTCATGAGGCTGAAATGCCCACTCTGAAGTTCAGGATAGCAGAATGCAGTTCTGAAAGTATTATTGTGGGCTTTAATCCAAATTTTATATTTCTGAGTTTAATGTGGTCCATGCTTCTTTATTTCATCTTAGTACCTGTGGGATCAGCAGTATCCTATTTCTCATTCCCTATGTGAGTAAATTTAATATTCTTTCCTTTTTCTTGGCTAGTGTGCCTAGAGATTTATCAGTGACACATACACACACACACACACACATACACACACACACATATATATATATTCTCTCACTCTTGTCATATTAATTTTAAATGTATACACACATGCACATACATATGTATGTGTATATATACATATTCTGTTACATCTTGTCATATTTATTTTCAATTGATTGAATTTTTCAAAATTGATTAGTGTCTTCTTTTTCACTTTCTTTTTAATTTTGATGCAAAGATTTATATCCCATATTACAAATCTACTTAAGTCAGGTGATAAATATTTCATGCCTGTAATCTATGCCCTTGGTAATTAGGATTCCAATAGTTTGAGAACAACGTAGGCTACATAGGGAGTTGTAGGTAGCTTGGGCCCTGCTACAGAGTAAGGTCTTATTTTACAATATAAAAACTAAAATCCACATGGATTCAGTTTCACATGAAATCATGTAATGTTTTATTGTTTAGTAGTGCTTGTTTAGCTTTATTCCAGAAATTTTGATATTTTACTTTCAATTTGATTCAAAATATTTTTACTTTCCCTTTTAACCTATTGATTACTTTAAGAATTAAAAACTTGAATTTTCATGTACTAGAGTCATAGAGATACTCCTCTGTTTTTAACTTACATTTTAATTTCCCTGTAGTTGGATTGCACACATTGCTTTATATCAGGTCTTGTATGTTTATTTAACCTGTTTAACAACCAGTAATATTGAGCATGTTGACAGTGTCCTGTGTGTATTGGACCTGCTGTCATAAGCTGTCATCTGATGAAATATTCTGTTAATCTCTGTAAAGGCAAATTGATTGGCAGCAGTGTTCATGTTTCTTCTCTCTCTCTCTTACAATAAAAGAACTAAGTTTCATTTGAATTTTAAATGTTTTCCATCAACATCAACAAATCTTGTTCTGTGGATATATCAAGAGTTCAATGGAATTTTCTGTTTGAAACACAAAATCTTGAAGCCTTGTTGTACAGTAATTTTGTCCCTATGTCAAAATTACACTGAATTGTTCAATATATTCATAATTTTTAAAAGCCTAGAACCTTATTTGTCTGTTTGTGTGACAACTTCTTATTGCTTAGTTCATATTAAAAAATGGAAAAAAGTGAAATTTGATTTTTAGCCTACACATTTTCTATTTTTAGTGATTCTTTCGTAACATCACACCATGCACTCCAATCCCACTCATCTTCAAGTCCCTCTGTGTCCAATCTTCACTCTTGTAGTGTCTTCTGACAAAGGAATGCTATAGGGAATAAAAATGAGATAAAAGGACACAATAATAAAACAACATGAAAAAGGAAAGAAAAAAACACTTTTCTCCCCCAGGTTTCCCACCTCTCCAATCATCCTAGTGGCATTGGGAGCTGCTGTGTGTTTTGCAGATTCAGTATTGATAGAGTACCAAAGCCAGAGATAGGCCTTGACCTGACCAATGTATCATTACACAATGACAATTTGTAAGTAAACCTGTTTGGACTTTCTCTCCCATTTGTGCCATTAATCTGGATTTGTCAGTTTCTATCCACCTTCACATCTTCTTTTGGGGATTCATAGTTAACTTTTTTGTTTGTTTTCTTTGCTATTTGTTTTGTTTTTTATTTTTATTTATTTTTATTTTTTTGGTTTTTTGAGACAAGGTTTCTCTGTATTGCTTTGGAGGTTTCCCTGGAACTTGCTTTGTAGACAGACTGGCCTCAAACTCACATGCCTCTGCCTCCTGAATGCTAGGGTTAAAGGTAGTGCACAACAAATGCCTGGCCATAGTTACATATTTTTTAAGTAGAGTGTTCTGGCTGCCTGGAAAGTTGATTCCCATTCATCATTACAAGTATATTATACTATTTGTGCTGTTCATAATAGATGTCCCTAGTATAGCTCATTGTTCAGCAGTTTGCTTTGGTAGTAACACAGGTACTAAAGCATTTTAGAGAGCTCTTACTTTTCCTGAGTCATTAATCTGTAACTCTGCCTGTCTCTGGATTCTTTCTTTACCTCAAGTTCCCATGCTTCTTTGTCCCAAATAAACACATGAAAACAATATTAATTATAAAACCTTTTGCTGAATACTGTGGCTCTTACTGGCTAGCTCTGTCTTAATTATTAACCCATTTCTATTAATCTATGTATTTCTATGTCTTCTTGGCTTACCAGAGAAGGCCCAGACCTGTTACTCCTTTTGGCTGCTACATGGAGTCTCTCTGCATATCTTTCCCAGAATTCTCCTCATCTCCTGTTCCTGCCTATCTTCCTGCCTCTATTGGCCAAACAGTGTATTATTCATCAGCCAATATGAGAAACAAAAAGATATCCCCCATTATCTGCCAATACTTTTGTTTTATATTTACCATAGATTGAAATCATGTGTGCTTGTTTACCTTATCTGCCTATTACTCCCATCAAGACCTTTACATTTAATTCAAGTACATGGTTACCTGGAGTTTTCTATCTTGATCATTTTAAATTCACTGGTTCTGTCCAAAATGTCCTTCTTATTATGGAGAAATATCAGTATAGCAATGCCTGAGGCACAGTTCAGGAAACACATTCATGGCCATGATACCTGCTGAATATGAGCAAACTGGGAAACTATGCATGTCCTCTAGTGGAGCCTAAACAACACTGCAGAGAAGGCTCTCATTATTCCTACAGCTCAGACCCTGCATGGGATCAACTTGTCAACTCCTAATCAGTTTATGACCAGAGAAATCTCACAGGAAACTGAGGAACCCTGTAGGGAGCATGTAATCTGCAGGAGTATGCTGTATGATGATCTGCTGAAGGGTAGAAACTTACTACTAAATGTGATGTTCCTGAAGGAAAATAAAGTAGTGGAGGACACACTGTCCTTCACAATTGCCTCTCCCCCTGCTAGGTTTGGGGATACCATTTGATATTTGTGGCAATAGCTAATGAGATACTCAGATAATACTACAGATCTCAGAAGGGAAGAAGGGGATACAATCCCCATAAGAATAAGAATCAAGCATATTGTTTCCTGGACAGAAGTTCATTGACTTAGCAAGCATAATACACTGAGATATTTTTTCCCTGACTGTTCCTGGGAGCCTTTCCAAATGAACAGAAACCTAAAGAGGACAGACATTCATGTACAAGGGACCCACTTGATTCCACCTGCTTCTGCCAGCCTAGGCTCCTACCTTATCTGGGACTCAGTGAAGTGATGCTATATCTTTCTTGTCTAGTATTTTTGCTGGGTAACCAGTTCTGTCTGCTTCAGCAGGAACTGAAGATTTTCCTCCAGTCTTTGATGTTCATGTTCATTAAAAGATTGTGTTCTTAGGGCACAGTTGTGTACCATATACCCACACATGCATGAATGTGCATGCACACACATACTCCTGAACACACACAGGTACAAGGATGCACCCATACAAACACATTGCATTGTATCCACATGTTTACTTCCCAGATACACTAATGTAAGAAGAGATCCCCTGGGATGCCATGGAGAAGAGGGGTAGCTTTTAGTAGCCTATACCATCTTTACGTATATCCCCACCAAGATGCAGAAAAACACAGGATGCTCTGAGATAAAGAATGTGGTGATGTACTTTTTCTCTGTGTTGATAAATTTTCATCTTATTTTTACTTCATATGTGTGGTTTTTTGCATACCTATGTATGTGTGTACCACATGCCTGCCTGGTAACCTGAGAGAAGAACCTAGTAGGCAAATCAGTCAATATAGTGCTTACCTTGCAAATCAGTGCACAAAATGGTATATGCCAGGGCTCCTTGACCAAGCTTGCATAGCAAGTTCTCCAGTCTGTGCATTAAAAGGTTTAGTTCCCAAGCACAGGACCACTATATGGTGGTAGACCACCCCCTTGCTCTGACTTGCTGCATCCCAGTGTCTCCCAGGAGGGCAGCTTCTTCCAAAAGAGCTTTCTAAACCACAGGTTGTCTCAACTTAGGTCCAATGCAGTCAAGGACTGAGCTAAGAAAATTAGCAAATCTCTCCAACCAGGAGGAAATTAAACTTTCCTCCCTATGAGGTGATTATGTCAGGAATTTCTTTTAAGTAAAAGAAGGTTGACTAGGTCATGGACAAATGAGTGTGTGTATTACTTCATGTTTAACAATATTCCATGGAAGGGCTCCACTATAGTGTATGTTTTTCTCATCAGTGATGGGAATTTGAATCATTTGTGCTTTGGGAGTACCCTTAGAAATGCTGTTATAACCTTATTTTCCCCTAGATTCTCTGTGGACACTTACTTCTCCTTGTAGGATCAATAGATCACCTGGGGACTCACGTTCAACTTTCTTAAAAATTATACATAGCAAATGTATTCAATACGATGACCTCTGTGGTGGGACTCTAAATTATAGTACTGTGAGGCATCATTTTACAACTGGATAAGTTACCTTTTACTTCCTTCAGAAGTGGGAATTGCCAGAGTTAAATTTATAGGTTTTCAATTTATTAATTTATCAAAACAATAATTTTAGCTTATTAATTATTTTACTATAGTATAATTTATACTATTTAGATTCAAAACCCAAAGCACATATTTATAAAATATTCATATTAGGAACACTTGAGAAAAGTGTTAGGATATCATAGAATATAATCATTAGGTAAAGGGATAGCAATGGCTACCTTTTCCACTATAACACATGATGAACATTTGTATTTAGAGTTAAGCCTAATGGAAGTAATTGGACATGGGAATGATACCCAATAT
>NW_024431465.1:0-8028 GCF_017639785.1 Mesocricetus auratus
GTCCCGCGCTACCGTCTCGCCAGCAAGAACGACGCAGAACACTCGGATCCTTCTGCAGTAAAGCTTTAATGCATCTTGAGAGATAGATGATCAGCTTCTTAGAGGGAGACCCCAAGCTAAGAAACCCAGCCCCTTATATAAGCCTAGGAGCTCCGAGTGAGATGTGTAGAGCCGGGATTGGTGGTTTGCACATCACCCCAGATGACGTCACGGGAGAGGCACAGTTTAAACGGTTAACTCCAACTGACAGCGACAGTTAACTCTAACTGACAGCGACAGTTAACTCCAACTGACAGCGACAGTTAACTCCAACTGACAGCGACAGTTAACTCCAACTGACAGCGACAGTTAACTCCAACTGACAGTGGATGTCAGCGCCATCTTCTAACGGCAATAGCGATAGCGAGGGCGGCTCCTCACATCTCCCCCTATTCATTTATTTTTGAAGCAATAGGACACCCACAACTTTGGAGTGGAGATAGAGGTCAAATCCCCATGTGCAAATTCGGAACATGTACAAAGCTCCTCTCCAGGGTCTTATCCCCAGAGGAAGTCCTGACCAGTCCGATGTCTTTTTTCTGGGGGAAGGAGATCATGACATAGAACCTTCATGCAAGATGACTTATCTCCCAGGAGAAAGTCGTTATACCGCAGACCTCTCCTGTGCAGTGCTTAGCCTTGCAACTCCTTGGGCTGCTGAAGCCTACCCACTCTATCCCGTGCAATGAGACTAGCCTCGTGGGGTGCAAGAGCTGGGAGGCCAGCGACCTATTGCTTTAACATGGTTAACCAAATGTCAGGGGATGCTCCGTGTTCTAAGGCAGCAAGTGCTTGTGCCACCACCACTTTCTCCTTTTGTTTGGGCTCTGAGCGTACACACCATCCAAAGCATCAACACTATTCCACAGCAGAGAACTAGGCTAAATGATCCTACCCCCACCCATTCCTTAAAATAAGAAAATGCAGATGAAATCCAGGGGAGAGGTCTTCCATCAGAGAAAGATCCAGATGCGTCGAATTCACTTGCAGGATCGCCATTCTCAACTCACGGAGTGTCTGCTCAAACTCAAAAGTCCAATTCTGTAATAAATGTTGAGACAGAGCTTTTGACAGGTTAGCTGCTCTTGTAAAATTCTCATATTGTACTAAGTGACACAAAGGCCAGGCAACTTTGTTCACATCCCAATTTGGCCATCTGCCACAATATATCCAATTGTTCCTGAACCAAATTAATCTGTTGGTTTACCAACATCAGGCCTCCTTGTATCTGAGAATTGGCAGTGGCCTGTTTATCTAGGACCATGGTCACAGTGGCCTATAGTTCATTAATGGTTTGAGTTGTCTGCACAGTGGCAGAAAGTGCAAGGGCCGAGGCGGTAACCGAAGCAGTAACCGCGGCGGTGGCTATCAGGCCCACAATAATAGCAGAGATCCCAAAAATCTCGCTTTTCCCTAAACAAACTCAAATTACTTGGCGCCTCAACAGGAGCTGGAATAAATCGAGGCATGCGCATTACCAAAGCAAAAGGGTGCTTAATAGCATCCCAGCATAATGCATAAAAACAATTCTAAGCAGAACAATTTATTTCTTTCTGATTCTTACCTAAGGTATCATTACTCACAACCCAAATAAAGGGCAGCTGAATAATTAGTTCTCTTAAAAGGGGTATACTTAACATTGGAGGAGGACCAATCAGATGATCCAGAGCTCTGTCCCTCACTCAGACTGTTGCCTAATGCCCCTTTCCAATCAAAAGTAATCTGTCCCTTCTCACTATCATAGGAGAAAGATCAGTACAGCTTCCATTAATTCAAAAGGATTAGCATTAGATCTTTCTGGATCCATATGAATAAAATTATCCTTTAATGAAGAAATCACAGTAAAGCACAAGCTTCCTACTAATGACAAGGTTCTCTCATCCTGAAAACTCTGTATCTGAGGATCTAAAGGCAAAAAGGCAAGCCCCAACTCTCTATTATTTGTGAAAAATCTAGGGAACACCTGGGCATTCTGCATCACTGGCATCGGTAGGGGAAGGTAGACATGATGGCCCACCGTAACTCTCCCATCATACTAGGAACCATCATCCCGAGTAGGAGAGTCTTCATCACCCACTTGGCCTCCATCCTTCTTATTCTGGAGTTGTGAAGGAGCTCTTCGAGTGAGTCTTTCAGGGATCCACAGGGGGTTTTCTTCCTCCTGTGGAAAAACACACACAGCTCCCCTGGATCTTATAAGAATAGGATCCGGGCCTTTCCAGAGATCAGTCAAGACATCTTTCCATTTTACCATTTCTTTTGGCCTATCAGGCTCTAAACTGTGGCGATCAGCCGCAGTGTGGCCTTGGGCATCACAGTTCAAGAAATTAAGGGTAAAAAGTGCCATGGATACAGCAACTCTTGGTACCGAGGGTAGAACATCCTCAATACTCCCCTTTTGTTTAATCAGATATGATTTGAGTGTACGATGGGCACGTTCCACAATGCCCTGTCCTTGAGGGTTATAAGGTAGGCCAGTTAGATGGGTAACATCCATTTGCCGACAAAACTGTCGGAATTTTTGAGAGGTATATGCTGGTCCATTGTCTGTTTTTAAAATTCTGGGTTTTCCCCAAGCACTCCAGGCCTCAAGGCAATGTTGAATCACATATGAGGCCTTTTCCCCTGTTAGGGGTGTGGCAAACATTACGCCAGAACAGGTGTCAACAGAAACATGAACATATTGAAGCCTTCCAAAAGAGGGAATATGAGTAACATCCATCTGCCACATCTGCAATGGTCTAATGCCACGTGGGTTTATTCCCATGTGGGGAGTAGGTAAGAATTCGCAGCAATTCTGGCATTGAGTAACAATTTCCCTAGCCTCTTTCCTGGATAGAGCAAAACGACGGCGCAAGGTCTCAGCCGTCACATGAAAGCGCTTATGGAATTCTTTTGCTGCTTGTGCATGGGTAGACAAGGCAGCGGCCACCAGCTTTGTAGCCTTGTCCGCTAAGTCATTCCCTAAGGACATGGGACCTGGGAGTCCAGAATGTGCTCGGACATGGGTAATGAAAACAGGAAATCTCCTATTTAACAAGGCAGCTTGTATCTTCTGAAAGATGTTAGCAACTCTGCTGGAGGATCTTATTATTCCAGCTATCTCAAGGAGATTAACTGCATTAACCACATAAGAGGAATCTGATACAATATTGAGGGGTCCTGGAAAAGCCTCAAGAACCTCCAGTACTATCAGACATTCTACAACTTGAGGTGAAGTTTCATTATATTGTTTAGATATAACCCTATCCTTGACCACATAAGCTCCCATACCAGTTTTTGATCCATCAGTGTACACCACAGTCCCATCTGGGAGTGGGTCTTTAGCTGTCACTTGTGGAAACACTATAGCCTGGTTTAGGGCAAACTGTAAAATTGGATGCTTTGGAAAATGATTATCAATTTGTCCTGAAAAGGAAGTAACTAAAACTGCCCAATCACTAGATGTGGCTGCCAAGGTCTGAACTTGTGCAGCAGTATAAGGCACAATCAAGGAATCAGGATCCCTGCCAAAATGTGTAACAGCTGCTTTTATTCCGCGAGCGCGAGCTGTGCAACAGCATCAGGGTACCAGTCAATAATCTTAGCAGGGGAAGCATTTGGATGAATCCAAAGTAATGGTCCATGTTGCCACAGGACTGCAGTTGGCAATTGAGCTGTCTTAAAAACACACAGATTAAAAGGTAGTGACTCCTCAATTCGTTGTAATTGTGCTTCCTGTAAGGCCTCTTCCACCATCTGTAAGGCTCGGTGGGCGGCAGGGGTAAATTTTCTGGGTGAGGAGATATGAGGCTCACCCTCCAGGAGATCGAAGAGGGGTTTTAGATCAGCAGATGGAATTTTTAAAAAGGGCCTCAACCAATTTATATCTCCCAGAAGTTTCTGAAAATCATTTAATGTTTGTAAGTGGTCTTTGCGAATTTCTATTTTCTGAGGAACTATATTTTTGGGAGTAATCTTTGAGCCCAAAAAGAGCCCTGTATCTGCAATTTGAACCTTTTCTGAGGCAATCTCTAATCCCCACTGTTTTAATTCAGCCACCAGCATGGGAAAGCCTTTTGTAAAACATCTAACTCTTTGTGACAAATAAGAATATCGTCCATATAATGGATAACGATTAAAGATGTAAATTGCTTCCTAATTGGCTCCAAAGCCTCCTGCACATATAGCTGACATATTGTTGGGCTATTGGCCATGCCTTGCGGCAGTACCTTCCACTGAAATCTCTTGTCTGGTTCCATATGATTAAGAGAAGGGATAGTGAAGGCAAACCTTGGTCTATCCCGTGGGTAAAGTGGAATAGAGAAGAAACAATCCTTAATATCTATAATAATAAGCTTCCAATCTTGAGGAAGTGCAGAAAGCAAAGGAAGGCCTCTTTGAACAGGGCCAAAAAGATGCATCTGATTGTTAATGGCCCGCAGGTCGTGGAGTAATCTCCACTTCCCAGATTTCTTCTTAATAACAAAAATTGGTGTATTCCATGGGGAGGTAGAAGGCTCTAGATGCCCCAGCCGTTCCTGTTCTTGCACTAATCTTGTGACAGCCTCTAATTTTTCAGAGGATAGAGGCCATTGAGAGACCCATAACGGCTCCTCTGTTTTCCATGGTATGGGTCGTGAAGCCTCAACGGCCCCTAAATAAAACCCAGTCCTTTTCTACCCCGATTTCCGTGTTGTGTAATGGGTTTTATTCTGCCTTGTTCTTGCCTACCCAAGCCTCTACCATTTGTATACCCCATCTTTGCCATAATGGCTGATGCCTGGGGGAGTATTCATTAGTTAGGGTCATGCCCATGGCTTGTAACACATCTCGTCCCCATAAATTTACAGGGAGTGGCAACACATAGGGGGTAAAACATCCCTGTTTGCCCTCAGCATTCCGCCAGGTTAAGGCTGAGGCACTGATGGCAGGAGAGGACTGGTATCCAAGACCTTGTAGAGAATGAGATGAAACAACAGTGGGCCAAGACTTCGGCCACCAATGGAGTGAAATAATGCTTTTGTCTGCTCCCGAATCCATTATCCCTTCAAATTCTTTTCCATTAATTAACAATTTTATTGTAGGTCTCTCATTTAGGGGTATAGCCAGATAGGCTGAATCACTTCCAGAAGATCCCATAGCCCTTTTTTGTAAAGTGTAGGTTTCTCCATCCCCGAGGGAGGGCAGCAACACCAGTTGTGCAATTCTATCTCCCTGCTTTATAGAAAATACACCCCGAGGGCTAGAACAGAGAACTTGAATCTCCTCTTTATGATATGGGTCAACAATTCCAGGATATATAATGAGTCCCTGTAAAGTTAAGGAGCCACGACCCAGAATAAGCCCAATGGTGGCAGGGGGCAAAGGTCCAGGGGAATGGACTGGGACCAGTTGAACATTCATTTGGGGCATGAGTAAGAAGTCGGAGGCAGCACGCAAGTCCATTCCGGAGGTTCCTCGGAAACCTCTACTTCCTCTTGATTGCTTTTCTGAAATTGGTTCCCATATTTCTGAGGGCCCTGGGACCATGGGCCCCGTGACCCGTTTTTTGATTGGGGTACCTTGGATTCTTCAATAGGGGGCAGAAGCCTCCCTTTTACATCCCGGACTGACCTGCATTCGCTAGCCCTATGATAACCTTTACCACAACGATGGCAAAGCTTCGATTCTCTTGTTCTTTCAGGGGCTTGACAATCTTTCTTAAGGTGCCCCATTCTCCCACAATTAAAACAAGCTTTTCGATTAGATAAATCTCTATACCTGTGCGTTTGTAAAATGGCGGCAGCTAGTCCTGCATTGGTTAGGGGTCCCCCAGCTCCCTGCACACTCTGAGCCAATCTTGTAAACCTTTGCTTTTGCGAGGGCGATAGCCGCTCGACATTCCTGGGTTGCTTGTTCATAGACAAGTTGCTCAATCAGGGGCATAGCTTGTTCTGAATCACCAAAGATGCGACTGGCGGCCTCTGTCATTCTGGCCACAAAGTCTGAAAATGGCTCTTGGGGTCCTTGGACAATCTTTGTAAGGTGTCCACTGGACTCTCCCCTTTTGTGAGGGCCTTCCATGCTTTAATAGCGGCGGCCGACACCTGACCATAGACGCCCCAGATGTAGTTGGTTTGATTAAGGGCATGTTGACCCTGACCTGTCAGCATTTCAAATGTCCACTGCCTCTGATTCTCATCTTCAGCCGTGGCATTAACTCTAGCTTGTGCCTGGGCTGCATCATACCAGAGAGCCTTCCATTCCATGTATTGTCCCATGTTGGGAAGCACTGCTTTCACTGTCGTTTGCCAGTCAGTGGGAGTCATGGCAAAATTAGCAAGCCTTTCCACCTGTAATGTGGTAAAGTTAGCATTGACCCCATAATTACGAACGGATTCGGCCAATTCTTTAATTTGATTGTAATCTACGGGGGTATGTACTCTTCCGCCTTCCACATTCTCGAATACTGGAAAAGCCATTTGTATTTTTCTCCGTTCCTCTAAAGGTAAAAAGGAGTCAGTACCAGTATTCAGCCGAAGCTCATATGGCGGAGGCGCTGAGGGGCGTGAGCCCGCCGGATTTATAGGCGGTGGCCTCACATTCATTTTTGTTTTCAGTGGCCGGTGTCTATCAGGGTGATATCTTTTTCCTCATACCGTGCCACCTCCTCCTCTAGACCACCTTCTTCGCTAGAATCCAGAGTGTCAGAATCAGAATTATCTAGCTCCAAGGCTTCTAGCTCTACTGCAGGGTATAGACTAGATTCTGGCTTTTTCTTTTTCTTAGATTTGTTAAGGGGTGAATGATAACTCCCTTCTTTCTCTCCCCTTTCTTAACTTCCTGGGAGGGCCTTTTTTCTTAGACATGTCTTTTCTTTTGCGAGCTCCCATTCTCTCACTCCGTTCAGTTTCTGACATGCTATCCTGAACTTCCTCTAAGGTTCCCTGACTTTCTATTATAGCAGGGTGACAGGCCTCATCCTCCAAGCAGTTTTTAACTAGCTTCCAAATGGCTTTGGTACCTAAGCAGAGATCTCCTTCTGCATGCTTCCTGTCTAGTTCTTTACCTAGCTTGTTCCATGAGGCCACAGTGAGGGACCCGGAACAAGCATACCATGGTGCCACTCTATCTACCTCCTTCACAAAATTTTGAAGTGTTCGTGGTGCAATTTTAAGATCTCTTTGTTTTAGCACAGTCTGTAAGGCTGTAACCACTGACTGTGACGACCCCATCGCGCTGACAGCTTATCTAAAAACGCGCTCAACTCCGTTACCAGACTGACAGCACCAGACTGACAGCACCAGACTGACAGCACCAGACTGACAGCGCCAGATGGACAGCGCCAGACGGACAGCGCCAGATGGACAGCGCCAGATGGACAGCGCCGTTCTGTCAGCACCAGCCACGATGAAGGAGAAGGACAAACAGGACTAGCACCAAAGCCTCCACTGACCCGTCCCACGGTGATGACAAACTAAGGCCAAAGTCGAGAAAAGGGTTGTTCAGGATAAAGCATACCTCTCTGAACCTACGTCCCTGCAGTTCTGAATCCGCCCCGTTTTCCGAGGGGTCTCCGCGGCGCCGGCGATGTTGAAGAGTTCCGGGTTTCGGCACCAGATGTCCCGCGCTACCGTCTCGCCAGCAAGAACGACGCAGAACACTCGGATCCTTCTGCAGTAAAGCTTTAATGCATCTTGAGAGATAGATGATCAGCTTCTTAGAGGGAGACCCCAAGCTAAGAAACCCAGCCCCTTATATAAGCCTAGGAGCTCCGAGTGAGATGTGTAGAGCCGGGATTGGTGGTTTGCACATCACCCCAGATGACGTCACGGGAGAGGCACAGTTTAAACGGTTAACTCCAACTGACAGCGACAGTTAACTCTAACTGACAGCGACAGTTAACTCCAACTGACAGCGACAGTTAACTCCAACTGACAGCGACAGTTAACTCCAACTGACAGCGACAGTTAACTCCAACTGACAGTGGATGTCAGCGCCATCTTCTAACGGCAATAGCGATAGCGA
>NW_024431466.1:0-10667 GCF_017639785.1 Mesocricetus auratus
GTGTTGTATCGTTAGTTTTCACGAAGTTAATTATGTAGTTTCTCATACAGTGTTATATAGTTAGTATTTCATGAAGTTAAGCACATAGTTTCACACACAGTGTTGTATCGTTAGTTTTGAAGATGTTAAGCACGTAGTCTTATATACTGTGTTGTATCGTTAGTTTTGATGAAGTAAATTATGTAGTTTCTCATATAGTGTTATATAGTTAGATTTCAAGAAGTTAAGCACATATATTCACACACAGTGTGGTATCCTTAGATTTGAAGAAGTTAAGCATGTAGTTCCTAATGCAGTGTTATATGGTAAGTTTTCATGAAGTTAAGCACATAGTATCACACACAGTGTTGGATCGTTAGTTTTGAAGAAGTTAAGCACTTGGTTTCTACTATAGTGTTTTAAGGGAAGTTCTCATGACGTTAAGCACATAGTTTCACACACAGTGTTGTATCGTTAGTTTTGAAGATGTTAAGCACGTAGTTTTATATACTGTGTTGTATCGTTAGTTTTCATGAAGTTAAGTATGTAGTTTCTCATATAGTGTTATACAGTTAGATTTCATGACGTTAAGCATATATTTTCACGCACAGAGTGTTTTCCTTAGATTTCAAGAAGTTAAGCACGTAGTTTCTAACACAATATTATATGGTGAGTTCTCATGAAGTTAAGCACATAGATTCACACACAGTGTGGTACTGTTAGATTTGAAGTAGATAAGCACGTAGTTTCTAATGCAGTGTTATATGGTAAGTTTTCATGAAGTTAAGCACATAGTATGACACACAGTGTTGTGTCGTTTAATTTTGAGATGTTAAGCACGTAGTTTTATATACTGTGTTGTATCGTTAGTTTTCCTGAAGTAAATTATGTTGTTTCTCATATAGTGTTATATAGTTAGATTTCATGAAGTTAAGCACATAGATTCACACAGAGTGTGGTATCGTTAGATTTGAAGAAGTTAAGCATGTAGTTTCTAATGCAGTGTTATATGGTAAGTTTTCATGAAGTTAAGCACATAGTATCACACACAGTGTTGTATCGTTAGTTTTGAAGAAGTTAAGCACGTAGTTTCTAATACAGTGTTATATGGGAAGTTCTCATGAAGTTAAGCACATAGTTTCACACACAGTGTTGTATCGTTAGTTTTGAAGATGTTAAGCACGTAGTTTTATATACTGTGTTGTATCGTTAGTTTTCCTGAAGTAAATTATGTAGTTTCTCATATAGTGTTATATAGTTAGATTTCATGAAGTTAAGCACATAGATTCACACAGAGTGTGGTATCGTTAGATTTGAAGAAGTTAAGCACGTAGTTTCTAATGCAGTGTTATATGGTAAGTTTTCATGAAGTTAAGCACATAGTATCACACACAGTGTTGGATCGTTAGTTTTGAAGAAGTTAAGCACGTAGTTTCTAATACAGTGTTATAAGGGAAGTTCTCATGAAGTTAAGCACATAGTTTCACACACAGTGTTGTATCGTTAGTTTTGAAGATGTTAAGCACGTAGTTTTATATACTGTGTTGTATCGTTAGTTTTCATGGAGTTAACTATGTAGTTTCTCATATAGTGTTATATAGTTAGATTTCATGAAGTTAAGCACATAGTTTCACGCACAGAGTGGTTTCATTAGATTTCAAGAAGTTAAGCACGTAGTTTCTAATACAATATTATATGGTGAGTTCTCATGAAGTTAAGCACATAGTTTCACACACAGTGTTGTATCGTTAGTTTTGAAGATGTTAAGCACGTAGTTTTATATACTGTGTTGTATCGTTAGTTTTCATGGAGTTAATTATGTAGTTTCTCATATAGTGTTATATAGTTAGATTTCATGAAGTTAAGCACATAGATTCACACACAGTGTGGTACTGTTAGATTTGAAGAAGATAAGCACGTAGTTTCTAATGCAGTGTTATATGGTAAGTATTCATGAAGTTAAGCACATAGTATCACACACAGTGTTGGATCGTTAGTTTTGAAGAAGATAAGCACGTAGTTTCTAATACAGTGTTATCTGGTATGTTCTCATGAAGTTAAGCACGTATATTCTCACACAATGTTGTATCGTTAGTTTTGAAGAAGTTATGCACGTAGTTTCTAATACAGTGTTATATGGGAAGTTCTCATGAAGTTAAGCACATAGTATGACACACAGTGTTGTATCGTTAGTTTTGAAGATGTTAAGCACGTAGTCTTATATACTGTGTTGTATCGTTAGTTTTGATGAAGTAAATTATGTAGTTTCTCATATAGTGTTATATAGTTAGATTTCAAGAAGTTAAGCACATATATTCACACACAGTGTGGTATCCTTAGATTTGAAGAAGTTAAGCACGTAGTTCCTAATGCAGTGTTATATGGTAAGTTTTCATGAAGTTAAGCACATAGTATCACACACAGTGTTGTATCATTAGTTTTGATGAAGTAAATTATGTAGTTTCTCATATAATGTTATATAGTTAGATTTCATGAAGTTAAGCACATAGATTCACACAGAGTGTGGTATCGTTAGATTTGAAGAAGTTAAGCACGTAGTTTCTAATGCAGTGTTATATGGTAAGTTTTCATGAAGTTAAGCACATAGTATCACACACAGTGTTGGATCGTTAGTTTTGAAGAAGTTAAGCACTTGGTTTCTAATACAGTGTTATAAGGGAAGTTCTCATGAAGTTAAGCACATAGTTTCACACACAGTGTTGTATCGTTAGTTTTGAAGATGTTAAGCACGTAGTTTTATATACTGTGTTGTATCGTTAGTTTTCATGAAGTTAAGTATGTAGTTTCTCATATAGTGTTATATAGTTAGATTTCATGAAGTTAAGCACATATTTTCACGCACAGAGTGGTTTCGTTAGATTTCAAGAAGTTAAGCACGTAGTTTCTAACACAATATTATATGGTGAGTTCTCATGAAGTTAAGCACATAGATTCACACACAGTGTGGTACTGTTAGATTTGAAGATGATAAGCACGTAGTTTCTAATGCAGTGTTATATGGTAAGTTTTCATGAAGTTAAGCACATAGTATCACACACAGTGTTGGATCGTTAGTTTTGAAGAAGATAAGCACGTAGTTTCTAATACAGTGTTATCTGGTATGTTCTCATGAAGTTAAGCACGTATATTCTCACACAATGTGGTATCGTTAGTTTTGAAGAAGTTATGCACGTAGTTTCTAATACAGTGTTATATGGTAAGTTTTCATGAAGTTAAGCACATAGTATCACACATAGTGTTGTATCATTAGTTTTGATGAAGTAAATTATGTAGTTTCTCATATAGTGTTATATAGTTAGATTTCATGAAGTTAAGCACATATATTCACACACAGTGTGGTATCCTTAGATTTGAAGAAGTTAAGCAGGTAGTTCCTAATGCAGTGTTATATGGTAAGTTTTCATGAAGTTAAGCACATAGTATGACACACAGTGTTGTATCGTTAGTTTTGAGATGTTAAGCACGTAGTTTTATATACTGTGTTGTATCGTTAGTTTTCATGGAGTTAATTATGTAGTTTCTCATATAGTGTTATATAGTTAGATTTCACGAAGTTAAGCACATAGTATGACACACAGTGTTGTATCGTTAGTTTTGAAGATGTTAAGCACGTAGTTTTCTATACTGTGTAGTATCGTTAGTTTTCATGGAGTTAATTATGTAGTTTCTCATATAGTGTTATATAGTTAGATTTCATGAAGTTAAGCACATATATTCACACACAGAGTGGTACTGTTAGATTTGAAGAAGATAAGCACGTAGTTTCCAATACAGTGTTATATGGTAAGTTCTCATGAAGTTAAGCACATAGATTCACACACAGTGTTGTATCGTTAGTTTTGAAGATGTTAAGCACGTAGTTTTATATACTGTGTTGTATCGTTAGTTTTCATGAAGTTAACTATGTAGTTTCTCATATAGTGTTATATAGTTAGATTTCATGAAGTTAAGCACATAGTTTCACGCACAGAGTGGTTTCATTAGATTTCAAGAAGTTAAGCACGTAGTTTCTAATACAATATTATATGGTGAGTTCTCATGAAGTTAAGCACATAGTTTCACACACAGTGTTGTATCGTTAGTTTTGAAGATGTTAAGCACGTAGTTTTATATACTGTGTTGTATCGTTAGTTTTCATGGAGTTAATTATGTAGTTTCTCATATAGTGTTATATAGTTAGATTTCATGAAGTTAAGCACATAGATTCACACACAGTGTGGTACTGTTAGATTTGAAGAAGATAAGCACGTAGTTTCTAATGCAGTGTTATATGGTAAGTTTTCATGAAGTTAAGCACATAGTATCACACACAGTGTTGGATCGTTAGTTTTGAAGAAGATAAGCACGTAGTTTCTAATACAGTGTTATCTGGTATGTTCTCATGAAGTTAAGCACGTATATTCTCACACAATGTTGTATCGTTAGTTTTGAAGAAGTTATGCACGTAGTTTCTAATACAGTGTTATATGGGAAGTTCTCATGAAGTTAAGCACATAGTATGACACACAGTGTTGTATCGTTAGTTTTGAAGATGTTAAGCACGTAGTCTTATATACTGTGTTGTATCGTTAGTTTTCATGAAGTAAATTATGTAGTTTCTCATATAGTGTTATATAGTTAGATTTCATGAAGTTAAGCACATAGATTCACACAGAGTGTGGTATCGTTAGATTTGAAGAAGTTAAGCACGTAGTTTCTAATGCAGTGTTATATGGTAAGTTTTCATGAAGTTAAGCACATAGTATCACACACAGTGTTGGATCGTTAGTTTTGAAGAAGTTAAGCACGTAGTTTCTAATACAATATTATATGGTGAGTTCTCATGAAGTTAAGCACATAGATTCACACACAGTGTGGTACTGTTAGATTTGAAGAAGATAAGCACGTAGTTTCTAATGCAGTGTTATATGGTAAGTTTTCATGAAGTTAAGCACATAGTTTCACACACAGTGTTGTATCGTTAGTTTTGAAGATGTTAAGCACGTAGTTTTATATACTGTGTTGTATCGTTAGTTTTCATGGAGTTAATTATGTAGTTTCTCATATAGTGTTATATAGTTAGATTTCATGAAGTTAAGCACATAGATTCACACACAGTGTGGTACTGTTAGATTTGAAGAAGATAAGCACGTAGTTTCTAATGCAGTGTTATATGGTAAGTTTTCATGAAGTTAAGCACATAGTATCACACACAGTGTTGGATCGTTAGTTTTGAAGAAGATAAGCACGTAGTTTCTAATACAGTGTTATCTGGTATGTTCTCATGAAATTAAGCACGTATATTCTCACACAATGTTGTATCGTTAGTTTTGAAGAAGTTATGCACGTAGTTTCTAATACAGTGTTATATGGGAAGTTCTCATGAAGTTAAGCACATAGTATGACACACAGTGTTGTATCGTTAGTTTTGAAGATGTTAAGCACGTAGTCTTATATACTGTGTTGTATCGTTAGTTTTGATGAAGTAAATTATGTAGTTTCTCATATAGTGTTATATAGTTAGATTTCATGAAGTTAAGCACATATATTCACACACAGTGTGGTATCCTTAGATTTGAAGAAGTTAAGCACGTAGTTCCTAATGCAGTGTTATATGGTAAGTTTTCATGAAGTTAAGCACATAGTATCACACACAGTGTTGTATCGTTAGTTTTGAAGAAGTAAATTATGTAGTTTCTCATATAGTGTTATATAGTTAGATTCTCATGAAGTTAAGCACATAGTATTCACACAGAGTGTGGTATCGTTAGATTTGAAGAAGTTAAGCACGTAGTTTCTAATGCAGTGTTATATGGTAAGTTTTCATGAAGTTAAGCACATAGTATCACACACAGTGTTGTATTGTTAGTTTTCATGAAGTTAAGTATGTAGTTTCTCATATAGTGTTATATAGTTAGATTTCATGAAGTTAAGCACATAGTTTCACGCACAGAGTGGTTTCGTTAGATTTCAAGAAGTTAAGCACGTAGTTTCTAATACAATATTATATGGTGAGTTCTCATGAAGTTAAGCACATAGTTTCACACACAGTGTTGTATCGTTAGTTTTGAAGATGTTAAGCACGTAGTTTTATATACTGTGTTGTATCGTTAGTTTTCATGGAGTTAATTATGTAGTTTCTCATATAGTGTTATATAGTTAGATTTCATGAAGTTAAGCACATAGATTCACACACAGTGTGGTACTGTTAGATTTGAAGAAGATAAGCACGTAGTTTCTAATGCAGTGTTATATGGTAAGTTTTCATGAAGTTAAGCACATAGTATCACACACAATGTTGTATCGTTAGTTTTGAAGACGTTATGCATGTAGTTTCTAATACAGTGTTATATGGGAAGTTCTCATGAAGTTAAGCACATAGTATGACACACAGTGTTGTATCGTTAGTTTTGAAGATGTTAAGCACGTAGTTTTATATACTGTGTTGTATCGTTAGTTTTCATGGAGTTAATTATGTAGTTTCTCATATAGTGTTATATAGTTAGATTTCATGAAGTTAAGCACATAGATTCACACACAGTGTGGTACTGTTAGATTTGAAGAAGATAAGCACGTAGTTTCCAATACAGTGTTATATGGTAAGTTCTCATGAAGTTAAGCACATAGTATTCACACACAGTGTTGTATCGTTAGTTTTGAAGATGTTAAGCACGTAGTTTTATATACTGTGTTGTATCGTTAGTTTTCATGAAGTAAATTATGTAGTTTCTCATATAGTGTTATATAGTTAGATTTCATGAAGTTAAGCACATAGATTCACACAGAGTGTGGTATCGTTAGATTTGAAGAAGTTAAGCACGTAGTTTCTAATGCAGTGTTATATGGTAAGTTTTCATGAAGTTAAGCACATAGTATCACACACAGTGTTGGATCGTTAGTTTTGAAGAAGTTAAGCACGTAGTTTCTAATACAGTGTTATAAGGGAAGTTCTCATGAAGTTAAGCACATAGTTTCACACACAGTGTTGTATCGTTAGTTTTGAAGATGTTAAGCACGTAGTTTTATATACTGTGTTGTATCGTTAGTTTTCATGAAGTTAAGTATGTAGTTTCTCATATAGTGTTATATAGTTAGATTTCATGAAGTTAAGCACATAGTTTCACGCACAGAGTGGTTTCGTTAGATTTCAAGAAGTTAAGCACGTAGTTTCTAATACAATATTATATGGTGAGTTCTCATGAAGTTAAGCACATAGTTTCACACACAGTGTTGTATCGTTAGTTTTGAAGATGTTAAGCACGTAGTTTTATATACTGTGTTGTATCGTTAGTTTTCATGGAGTTAATTATGTAGTTTCTCATATAGTGTTATATAGTTAGATTTCATGAAGTTAAGCACATAGATTCACACACAGTGTGGTACTGTTAGATTTGAAGAAGATAAGCACGTAGTTTCTAATGCAGTGTTATATGGTAAGTTTTCATGAAGTTAAGCACATAGTATCACACACAGTGTTGGATCGTTAGTTTTGAAGAAGATAAGCACGTAGTTTCTAATACAGTGTTATCATGGTATAGTTCTCATGAAGTTAAGCACGTAGTATTCACACACAGTGTTGTATCGTTAGTTTTGAAGAAGTTAAGCACGTAGTTTCTAATACAGTGTTATATGGGAAGTTCTCATGAAGTTAAGCACATAGTATGACACACAGTGTTGTATCGTTAGTTTTGAAGATGTTAAGCACGTAGTTTTATATACTGTGTTGTATCGTTAGTTTTCATGGAGTTAATTATGTAGTTTCTCATATAGTGTTATATAGTTAGATTTCATGAAGTTAAGCACATAGATTCACACACAGTGTGGTACTGTTAGATTTGAAGAAGATAAGCACGTAGTTTCTAATGCAGTGTTATATGGTAAGTTTTCATGAAGTTAAGCACATAGTATCACACACAGTGTTGGATCGTTAGTTTTGAAGAAGATAAGCACGTAGTTTCTAATACAGTGTTATCTGGTATGTTCTCATGAAGTTAAGCACATATATTCTCACACAATGTTGTATCGTTAGTTTTGAAGAAGTTATGCACGTAGTTTCTAATACAGTGTTATATGGGAAGTTCTCATGAAGTTAAGCACATAGTATGACACACAGTGTTGTATCGTTAGTTTTGATGAAGTAAATTATGTAGTTTCTCATATAGTGTTATATAGTTAGATTTCATGAAGTTAAGCACATATATTCACACACAGTGTGGTATCCTTAGATTTGAAGAAGTTAAGCACGTAGTTCCTAATGCAGTGTTATATGGTAAGTTTTCATGAAGTTAAGCACATAGTATCACACACAGTGTTGTATCATTAGTTTTGATGAAGTAAATTATGTAGTTTCTCATATAGTGTTATATAGTTAGATTTCATGAAGTTAAGCACATAGATTCACACAGAGTGTGGTATCGTTAGATTTGAAGAAGTTAAGCACGTAGTTTCTAATGCAGTGTTATATGGTAAGTTTTCATGAAGTTAAGCACATAGTATCACACACAGTGTTGGATCGTTAGTTTTGAAGAAGTTAAGCACTTGGTTTCTAATACAGTGTTATAAGGGAAGTTCTCATGAAGTTAAGCACATAGTTTCACACACAGTGTTGTATCGTTAGTTTTGAAGATGTTAAGCACGTAGTTTTATATACTGTGTTGTATCGTTAGTTTTCATGAAGTTAAGTATGTAGTTTCTCATATAGTGTTATATAGTTAGATTTCATGAAGTTAAGCACATAGTTTCACGCACAGAGTGGTTTCGTTAGATTTCAAGAAGTTAAGCACGTAGTTTCTAATGCAGTGTTATATGGTAAGTTTTCATGAAGTTAAGCACATAGTATCACACACAGTGTTGTATCGTTAGTTTTGATGAAGTAAATTATGTAGTTTCTCATATAGTGTTATATAGTTAGATTTCATGAAGTTAAGCACATATATTCACACACAGTGTGGTATCCTTAGATTTGAAGAAGTTAAGCACGTAGTTCCTAATGCAGTGTTATATGGTAAGTTTTCATGAAGTTAAGCACATAGTATCACACACAGTGTTGTATCGTTAGTTTTGAGATGTTAAGCACGTAGTTTTATATACTGTGTTGTATCGTTAGTTTTGATGAAGTAAATTATGTAGTTTCTCATATAGTGTTATATAGTTAGATTTCATGAAGTTAAGCACATAGATTCACACAGAGTGTGGTATCGTTAGATTTGAAGAAGTTAAGCACGTAGTTTCTAATGCAGTGTTATATGGTAAGTTTTCATGAAGTTAAGCACATAGTATCACACACAGTGTTGGATCGTTAGTTTTGAAGAAGTTAAGCACGTAGTTTCTAATACAGTGTTATAAGGGAAGTTCTCATGAAGTTAAGCACATAGTTTCACACACAGTGTTGTATCGTTAGTTTTGAAGATGTTAAGCACGTAGTTTTATATACTGTGTTGTATCGTTAGTTTTCATGAAGTTAACTATGTAGTTTCTCATATAGTGTTATATAGTTAGATTTCATGAAGTTAAGCACATAGTTTCACGCACAGAGTGGTTTCGTTAGATTTCAAGAAGTTAAGCACGTAGTTTCTAATACAATATTATATGGTGAGTTCTCATGAAGTTAAGCACATAGTTTCACACACAGTGTTGTATCGTTAGTTTTGAAGATGTTAAGCACGTAGTTTTATATACTGTGTTGTATCGTTAGTTTTCATGGAGTTAATTATGTAGTTTCTCATATAGTGTTATATAGTTAGATTTCATGAAGTTAAGCACATAGATTCACACACAGTGTGGTATCGTTAGATTTGAAGAAGTTAAGCACGTAGTTTTATATACTGTGTTGTATCGTTAGTTTTGATGAAGTAAATTATGTAGTTTCTCATATAGTGTTATATAGTTAGATTTCATGAAGTTAAGCACATATATTCACACACAGTGTGGTATCGTTAGATTTGAAGAAGTTAAGCACGTAGTTTCTAATGCAGTGTTATATGGTAAGTTTTCATGAAGTTAAGCACATAGTATGACACACAGTGTTGTATCGTTAGTTTTGAAGATGTTAAGCACGTAGTTTTATATACTGTGTTGTATCGTTAGTTTTCATGAAGTAAATTATGTAGTTTCTCATATAGTGTTATATAGTTAGATTTCATGAAGTTAAGCACATAGATTCACACAGAGTGTGGTTTCGTTAGATTTCAAGAAGTTAAGCACGTAGTTTCTAATACAATATTATATGGTGAGTTCTCATGAAGTTAAGCACATAGTTTCACACACAGTGTTGTATCGTTAGTTTTGAAGATGTTAAGCACGTAGTTTTATATACTGTGTTGTATCGTTAGTTTTCATGGAGTTAATTATGTAGTTTCTCATATAGTGTTATATAGTTAGATTTCATGAAGTTAAGCACATAGATTCACACACAGTGTGGTACTGTTAGATTTGAAGAAGATAAGCACGTAGTTTCTAATGCAGTGTTATATGGTAAGTTTTCATGAAGTTAAGCACATAGTATCACACACAGTGTTGGATCGTTAGTTTTGAAGAAGATAAGCACGTAGTTTCTAATACAGTGTTATCTGGTATGTTCTCATGAAGTTAAGCACGTATATTCTCACACAATGTTGTATCGTTAGTTTTGAAGAAGTTATGCACGTAGTTTCTAATACAGTGTTATATGGGAAGTTCTCATGAAGTTA
>NW_024431467.1:0-20731 GCF_017639785.1 Mesocricetus auratus
CCAGGACCTATGTTTGGAGCTCACAGTTGCCTGTAACTCCTGCTCCAAGAGATCTGATGCTTCCTTCTAACTCCTGTGGGCAACCTACACATACCACAGCATGCACACAGACGGACATGCTTGTGTACACACACACACACACACACACACACACACAAATTTTTAATTTAACATGATGACACACACCATTAATCCCAGTGTTTAGAAGGCAGAGGCAGGCAGATCTCCGAGTTTGAGGCCAGTCTAGTCTGCAGAGGGAGTTCCAGGATAGCCAAAGCTAAACAAAAGAATCCCTGTCTCAAAAAAGAAAAAAAACAAATTCTTTTAAAAGAATATTTTTTTTGGTTTTTGAGACAGGGTCTCACTGTGTAACACTGGATGTCCGGGAACTCACTCTGTAGACCAGGCTGGCTTCAAACTCAGAGAGATCCGCCTGCCTCTACCTCCCCAGTGCTAGGATTAAAGGTGTGTGCACCATCACTAGGCTTCTTTAATATTTTTTAAAGAAATAGATGGTTTAACAGGGAGGTAGAGGAAGAGCTCCAAGGGACAGAGGGCAATGTGGGGTCCAGCTTCTGCACTGTGCCTGGACACCTTGGGGTGAGGGTGGGGTTCTTACTTAGAATTGGTAGTAATAGGTTGGCCCCAGGGACAGGAAGGCCTGGTCATTAGTCAGAATTCTCAAATCGAGATGTGTTGCAGAATCCAAGAAATGTGGGCAGTTTTCTGCATGATCTGGGTCAGCATTCTAGGAAGGGCCCGAGGACCAAGACAAGAGTCAAAACAGTCATTGCAAGAGTAATCACAGACGTAAGTCAGGTCTGTGGAGAGTCTTGAGCTCCCCCGTAGTGGGGATTATTGAGAGAACAGATAGAGAGGAATAGAGCCGATGATGGCGCAAGCAGAGGAGAGGGTGTCTAGATGTGGTTTTGTTTTGGCCAGCAGAGGAAGGAGGTTGTGGGGAAGGCAGAGAAAGATAGGTCTTACCAGACTTCTAAAGATCCCTGTAATTTGTCACAAAAACCTTTTGTCATGTACTGAGGACAGTAATAGATTTGACTCTTTGGCTGTGGAACTATACCATTCCAACTCTCCACACTTAGGGACAGCTATGCCGAAAGTGTGGTAGTGAAGGAGCAGCTTGCTTGGAAGCCTTGGCTTACTGCATACGGCAGTTCATACCCCATGGAGATGTCCAAGTCTGAACACCTCCTTCCAATTCCAACGCTAAATGATTGAAAACTGACCCTATAGGTGTAAACTATCCTGCAATATCAAAAGTAGGGAAATTACTTCCTGCTGAAATGGAATGACGACAACCTCATGGGATCCTGTAGGAAAAAAAATGTTAGTGAAATGAAAGTCTTATTTGCATTCAGTCTCTGTTAGCAGGAGATGCTTGATTGAAGTGCTTCACTGAGATTCTAATCTTAATTGAAGTTCTTGTCTGAGGCTCTGGCCGGATTGTAGAAGATGCACTATATCAGTTCATTGGTCCAGAGTTGTATGAAGCTATCTAGTTCCAAACCAGTTTCAGGATGGTACTTGTCAGGTGGAGTCCATGATGTGGGGCCCCATCTTCTTTCCGAAGCTTTTGAAGACTGTTGTTAGGAAATTCCTTGTTTTTTGTGGAAAACTCAAATGTTAATGTTAACAGGGAAATTTTCAACTTTTATATGTATGCATACCGGGAAAAGCAACAATAAGGGAGATGGTAAATGTGAGGGAAATTAGACTTTTAGAGAAAGAACCAAGTATAAACAGATGACAGTCCCTAGATTTCGTTTTCTTCTGTCTTAATCAATGGCTCCTTGATATAATAAAGAAATTCTGAATGTATTTTAACAACATGCTTGGAGTTAGAGGAGGAGAGCCAAATCCAGCTCCAAAGCCAGCTTCAGTTTAAGTTAATTGGGACAAAAAGAGTATTAGGAAGGAAGTAAGGAGAAACAGATATTAATAAGAACAAGGCTGAGAGAGTCAGACATTAATACCAATTTAGATTCTTGTTTGTTTGTTTGTTTGATGGTCCTTTGGGTAGCTATCCTCTCTTCTTCAGGTATCCATACATTCAGTATTTTTGGTGTTTGGAGATAGGTTTTCCTGTGAAGACAAAAGCAAAAAAAAAAAAACAAAACTCTTTCCCTTTGTGAGGTCTCCTTGCCATAGTAGAATATGACTTTGTGGGTGAGCTGTCATCTTTCCTCTCCCAGAGATTTCTCCTGTTTGGATCAGATCTTGATCAATTTTGATGGAATTCAAAGCCTCTCTTCTCCTGTGGAAACAAAGGTGAAACTCCTTCCCCAGCGTAACACATATCCTGGTTTCCAAACTGAGGTCATAACATCTTTGAAATACACCGGCTGGTTTTATTCAGAAGCTTTTTTCTGTAGTCCAGTGTGTTTCTGCAGCTGGGTATCCTTTCTCATTAGCATTAAGAAAGTGTAATGTTAATAAAGCATTATGTAATCTGTGTTTGGGGGTCTTTGTTCCCCCTGGCTGTTTATGAAGCATTTCTTTTAGGGTACAGTTAGATCTTTTAACCACTGCTTGTCTGTAGGATTGTAAGGTATACCAGTTACATGTTTTATGTTATAATATTTGAAAAGGTGTTCCAGTTGCTGGAGACATATGTTGGAGCATTGTCAGTTATTATTTGTGCAGGTATACCCATAACTGCCGTCACCTCTAAGAGGTGTGTGATAGCAGGATCAGCCTTTTCAGAGCTAAGAGCAGTAGCCCATTGGAAGCCTGAGAATATGTCTATGGTGTGGTGTATGTAATTCAAACTTCCAGATTCTGGAAAGTGAAGTACATCCATTTGCCAAATTTCATTTCTGTGAATGCCTTTGGGATTACTGCCTGCTGATAATTGAGTTTGATTATAGAATGAACAGGTGGGGCAGTGTCTTACTATTTCCTTGGCTTGTTGCCAAGTGATAGAAAAATCCTTCTTTAAGTCTTTGCTGTTAACATGGTGTTTCTTCTGAAACTTCCAACACACTTCCTCATCATTACCTTGTGCTAGAGGACCTGGCAGACCCGTATGGGATCTCATGTGTTACCTATATATATAGGATGAGTTCTATTTCTGATGGTTTCCTGTAAATGTATAAACAATGAGGTTAATTCTGTATCATCAGGAACAAATTCTGCAGTCTCAATGTGTAAGATGACTCTCTCTGCATACTGAGAATCCATAACTATATTGAGAGGTTCTGTAAAATCCATAAGTACCATGAGAATGACGTACAACTCTACCTTTTGTACAGAGTTGTAAGGGCTTTGAACCACTTTACTTATTTTTCCTGATTTACAACCTGCCTTACCTGAGTTGTTTGTATCAGTGTAGAATGTAAGAACTCCAGAAATTGGAGTTTTTCTTACACAATACGGGGAAGAATCCAAATTGTTTTCTTTATGAATTTTATTCTCTCTGTTTTGAGATAATTGTTACTAATCTTTCCCAAAAAGTTACTGCAAGCCCTTTGCCAATATTCATTATCCTTCCATAAGGAGGAAATTCCCACATTAGTTGAAGGTACAGTCTCTGCTGGGTCTCTTCCAGTCAGTTGACGAAGCCTTAACTTACCTTTTAATATCAAATCAAAGATCTTTTCTATATATGTTTTCAGTTTTTTTATTCTGTTTATGTGGCAGAAATACCCATTCTAGTATGATATCTTCCCTCTACATTAAAATTCCTGAGGGGTATTCTCTAGATGGTAAAATAACCAGAATGCACTCCAGTTTTGGATCCACATGGGCCACATGTGCTTCTAATATTCTCTTTTCTACCCACTCTAATTCTTTTTCAGCCTCAGCTCATAGTATTTGTGGACTATTTAAGTCCTTGTCTCCTTTTAGGGCCATTTTCAGGTGTTTTAAATCATGTCCTTCTACTCCAGTAATTGTCTGTAGTTAAGAAATTTCTCCTAGTAGTTTTTGAAGATCATTAAGAGTCTGGTAATGGCTGGGCGGTGGTGGCGCACGCCTTTAATCCCAGCACTCGGGAGGCAGAGGCAGGCTGATCTCTGTGTTCGAGGCTGGGCTGGACCGACAACCTCCAAAACAATACAGAGAAACCCTGTCTCATAAAAACCAAAAAAAAAGAGCCTGGTAATGATCTTTCCTGAGCTGTACTATTTGCCATCTAATTTTCTGTAGATCTATTTTATAACCTAAATAATTAATAGAATCTCCTCTTTGTATTTTTTCTGGGGCAACCTTTAATCCCCAGTGAGGTAAAATTTTCTTTACTGCCTCAAACATCGTTTGTTTGTTTGTTTGTTGTTTGTTTGTTTGGGGTTTTGTAGAGAAAAAGCCATTTCCTTGCCAGCCGCTTTAGTTTTTCCTCACCAGTCGCCTGGGCCCTGCCAAGTTGTAGTCCCCAAATAACACACAAGACGCTGTATTAATTATGAAGCTGTTGGCTTTGCTTGTTTCTTACTGGCTAGCTCTGATGTAAGTATTTACCCCATAATTGTTAATCTAAGTATTTCTCTTACCCGAGAAAAGTTTCCGGGCTTCTTACCCCTATGGCGGTTACATCTTGACTCCCTGTGTTTCTCCTACCCAGAGTCCTCCTGGACTCCTAGTCCCACCTATCTTGCTTCCCTATTGACCAACAGTGCTTTATTGACATACACACAGGACTTCCCCATCAGGGTTTTTTTGTTTTTGTTCTTCAAGAGAAGGTTTCTCTGTATTGTTTTGGAGCTTGTCCTGGAACTCGCTCTGTAGACCAGGCTGGTCTCGAACTCACAGAGATCCGTCTGCCTCTTTCTCCCGAGTGCTGGGATTAAAGGCGTGCACCACCAACACCCAGCTATGCCTCAAAACATCTTTTCCAACATTCCTTCCTTCTAATAAGCCAGCAGTATGTCAATCCATATAATGATAAATTATAGTTTGCGAATTATTTCCAAAGGTTTTTGCACAAAATAGTGGCATAAAGTAGGACTATTAACATTCCTTGTGGCAAAACCTTCCATTGAAGTCTCCTAACTGGTTGAGAATTGTTATAGGTAGGCCCTGTGAAAGCAAATTTTTCCCTACCCTTTTCTTGTAAAGGTATAATGGAGAAGCAATTTTCTAGATCTATTACTAAAATTGGCCATCTTTTAAGTATCAGAGAAAGTAATAGCATCCCAGGCTGTAGAGAGCCCATAGGCTGAATAACTTTATTGATAGCTCTCAGACCAGTAAGCATTCTCCATTTACCAGACTTCTTTTTGATAATGAATACAGGAGGGTTCCACGAACTGTTGGATTCTTCAATATGTCCAGCATTTAGCTGTTCCTGAAACAGCTTTTCTAAAGCCTCTAGCTTCTCAGCCACGGATGAGAAGGCAGAAGGTGACCTGCACTGAGATTGTCCCTGACCTCTGTGCAGGCATCATGGCACACACAGGCTTTGGTACATGATACCTGTACTCACATAACACCATACATGAACAAAATAAATAAAAATAAAGTATATTCAAGGAATACAACTATTTTGTGACACATGAACATTGTGTGAACCCAAACATGCTTTATCAGTAAAGTTTTCTTGCCACATGGTCCATCCGTTGTGTCAGCCTTGATAGCAAAGTTGAATAGTTGGTGATCCTAACAGTGACTGGGGAGCCTAGAAAACTGACCCTTTGCTGAGAAAGGTTGTGCCACAGTCCCCTCCCCCACCCTGACACTTCCTCCCTACCACTGGAGCTAAGGGGCAGATCTGGAGAGTTCCAGTTGCAGGGCTTGTCCCTCCTGCCTCCCTTCAGTTGCCCATGTGTGCTTGTGTGGCCTTGAAAATGCTCGGTCCCAGCCCTAAGCCCTGACATGCGTCTGACTGTTGTCACGCCAGCCTGATGAGACTGGGGTCTTGCCCTAGGTGGAATCTCTCATAGTGTGTCCTAGCAGTGAGGTCGGCCTGTGGCCAGTGTTCTCGTGCCTTCAGGAGGAAGCTGTGCTCTTCCTATGGAAGCACCACCTCCTGCCTGTCCTAAGGGCAGCCCTCCATGCCCAGCTCCGGCTGGCAGAGTGTGGCTCCGGCCACTGCACAGCTGGGTGAACAACACATCTCTCCTCTCTTGCAGGAAACCCCCTGCCACTGGTGCCCACAAGACAAAAGGAAGGAGAGCGCAAGGTGAGCATTTTAAGGAGCATGTCTGCTTTGTCTGTCTTCACTGGCGATTTTTGTTTTCTTAATTTTTTTATTACATGTGTATTTATTACATGTGCAAGCCATATCATGAGTGTAGAAGTTAGAGGGGAACTTGGGAGTCAGTTTGTCCTACCGTGTGGGGCCCAGGGATTGAACTCAGGCCATCAAGCTGGGCAGCAAGCGCCTTACATGCTGAGAAACAGTCTCATGGAGCCGAGGTTGCCGGTCAACTCCTGATCCTCCTGCCTCAACTTCCCTTCTGCTGGGATGATAAATGTTCCATCTAGTTTATGAAAGGGGTTTCTTGGAGGGGAGGGGGGACAGAAACAGGTCTGAAGTTTTCACTGCTCAGTGGCATGCCTCTAGGGACTCGGAGTTCTCCTTGTTGCTGAGGTGTCATTTGGCCGCAGTGGGTCTTTGGAGAGTTGAAGTCCCTGAAGATGTAGGTCTGGAGGTCAGACCTGTATTCCTTGTCAGATGATGTGCTACTGTGGCGTAAGCCACATATCCGAATTCCATCCAGAAACCTGGCGAGCTGCTCGGTGTGGGTTCTGGAAACAAACTCAGATGCCCTGAGGAGCAGCAAGTCCTCTTTGGCCCCGTGTTGTTGTTTGTTTGGTTTTTAATTACACTGGGGGTGGGTAGGGGCAAGCGTGACGTACATGTGGGGGTCAAGGATAACTTGGGGGAGTTGTTTCTCTCCTTGTACCGTTGGGGTCCTGAGGATTGAGCTCAGGCCCTCAGTGTTCACAGTGATCCCTGGACCTGGTGGGGGTTTTGGGGGAGGAGCTCACATAGGCTAGGCAAGCACCCAACCACTGAGCTACCTCCCTAGCGGATATCTGTTTTCTGCAATGGCAGGATGGAACGTGGGCTCTCACCTGACCGCTGAGTGGCCCCAGCTGGCTCTCTGACAAGTTTTCATGCTGCCTGGTTTTGTTAACACAGCTATGGCCTCAGAGTAACATGGTCTTCATGGAGACCCCCACTGTTAGACATAGTCCAAGATGATTGGACACTCAGAACTTTGGTGTCCCCACTGTTGGAAGTAGACAGGACCTCAGATCCCTGTGTTTGATTGACCCTGTTTCTAGCTGGCATGGTGGCACACACCTGTCATCACACTAGGGAGGCTGAGGCAGGAGATTCTGAAACCAGGAGTGTGAGGCCAGCCTGGGCAACACAGTCAGGTGCCGTCCCCACACGAGCTGCAGCCACAAGCCAAGCGTGCAGACATCCCCAGCCCCGGAGGGAATTGCACACGGAAACCCGGTGACGTCAGTGGCTGGAGAGGCAGGGCAAGGAAGACAGCAACAGCTGCTGGTTAGCAGTGAGGGGCGAGGCACAGGGGTGCCCAGAGGCACTAAAGCCTAGGCCAGCCTGTCCCAGCCTGGAGTAACCATGCAAGGAGAAAGAAGTATGGCACCTGAGCCCACAGCGGCTGGTGGATCCAGGGTTCAGGAGAAAGGCATCATGGGGTCCTGCTGTGATCAGGGGTGCAGAAGAGGGGTAGGCAGACGGGGACAACACGCAGGAGACAGGCAATGAGCAGGAGGGGGTTTGTTTTCCAGACAGGGTTTCTCCTGCCTTTATCGTGTGTGGGACCCTCATGACACTCACACAGAGCCAGGCCCCCTTGAAGGTGGCTAAGCCTAGACCCTTTGGCCTGGCCCAGTCCAAAGCCAGCAAGACCCAAGTATGCCACAGCCTCACCACACCCCCTCCCTGTCCTGCCACATTTACAGTCAAATTCTTTCCCCTCCACTCTACAGTCCCTGGCACCCCATTACCCCCACTTCCTAGGATCAGTCCTTCAGTCTCCGATGGACACTGAACTGGGAATGACAGAACCCCCTCCCCCGAGAGAGCCTCCGGCTGCATGCTTCTGGGCTCTGGAACCTTCCCCTGGTCTACAGAGCAAATGCCAGGATAGGCTCCAAAGCTATACAAAGAAACCCTTTCTCAAAAAAACCAAAACAACAAGGAAAAAATCACACTTATTTACTGGAGGTGGGGTGGGTACAATGGTACACTTGGAGGTCAGAAGACAGCTCTCGGGAGTCATTTTTTCTCTCCACCATGTTGTTCCCAGGGATCAGACTCAGGTCATCAGGCTTGGTGGCAAGCCCTCTACCCAATGAGCCATCCCACTGGCCTCTGGCTTTCAGTTTCTAGAATGCTTCTTTCTTTGCTCTTAGTTGACACTTGCTCCTACTCCAGGGACCCACATACAAGAGGTGTTCTTTAAGTGTCTTGTGAACACTAAGTATTCTGTAAAGGTTTCTGCATGTAGCTGTCCTGTGCATACCTGGGGAGGTTGAAGAAGCCAGTCTGCAGGCAGCAGGAGGGCTGGTAATTTTCCCGCCACTGTACAGTTTGCTCCTGCTGCGTGTCTTCATGGTGCAGTATTTGTGTTCTCTAACAAACCCTGTCACCTGCAGGGGGAAGAGTGGTTGAGTCCAGATACCTGGAGTATGAGAAGAGAACTAAGAAGGTAACGGAGTCCTCTGCTTCTGGAGCCCCGTGAGCTGATGGGAATGCAGGCCACGTGGCACTCACAGCCGGATCCTGGAGCCTTTGTCGGGTGCCTTAGCAGCCTCGTGGCTCGGGCACAGTCACGAGTCTCTGGCAGTAGCGGTATCAGCATCAGTCTCCATGTTACGGCCCGTGCCTCCTTCTCTGCCCCTTTTGCTTTTGGGGCCTCTGTTCTGTCAAGTCTGTCCTCTGCCGTTATCTCCTCCATAACCCAGGTGGCTCCCGAGTGACAGGCACTGACAGCAGGCATTTGGTGAGGGTAGCAGGCACAGCTGACTTGGGAAATTTTGCCATCCCACCCAGAATGGTGTGAAATGCCCAACTTTGGTGGCATTCACTTCTGGAACTTGCTGTGCGATATTTTCAACCCTCAATAAGCAAGGCTGGCAGGCCTTCCTGACGCCCCTCCCATGTCCCCTGTACCCCAAATGCTGCAGTCAGGTCAGGGAGTGCCCTGGAGAGTTCAGGCAACTGTAGGTTCATCCCTTTGCTAGCATATCATCCATGGAGCTCAGGCATTCGGGGTCCTGGTTGTCTGGCAAGGTCAGGGCACACTGCTGAGCACAGGCAAGGTCATTACTGCTCCTAATCTTGGTTTATGATAATCAGAACATTATGTTCACCTCTGCCTGGCCTGTGTCCCGGAAAGAGTGATGAGGATTCCCAGGGTCCTGGGGCTGTGACTGGAAGTTTGGCTTGAGGGAAGGGATCCTCAAGTCACCCCGAAGGAGCTTCCCCAAGCTACTCAGCCCTGCTTCCATTCGCCTGTTGCTGCCTTGAAGGCTCGGCCACAGCGCCCCCATCTGTCTACACAAGCATTCTGGCTCTGGTACCCCAGCAAGTGACCTCTGGATTTGGCTAGAGTCTTGAGTGTCTGTTGTCATAGTATTGGTAGCTTGCTGCTTTCTCCTGAGGCTGAATGGATCTCAGAAAGGCTGGTCCAGGGTGGAGTCCTTTCACAGATTGAGGATTCTTGGAGGATCTGGTATCATATGCTGAGAAAAGCCTCTTCAGTTGAGCAGGTGAGCACCTGGATCTGAAGTTCAGTGTTACTGAGGTTCAGATTCCCGGTTTCAGATGAGGGATGTGTGTCTCCATTCCTCCAGAAGCTGGCTCTGGGGACCTGTGTGTTTGACATCAAAACCCACCCAGTGGTTATTCAGACTGTGGGAGTGCCAGAGTGAAGTGTCAGGTGTTTTCCTCCTGTGACAGGGTCTCATTGAACTGTCAGCTCTCAGGATCCTTTTGTATCTCTCATCCCTTGCCTGGGGCTCCCACGCCATTCCAGGATTTGTTTTTATGTAGGTTCTGGGAATTCAAACTCCGGTCCTCAGGATTGAAGAGCAACAGCTTAGACCCTCCAAGTGTCCCCACGGCCCTGCTTGCTGGTCATTAACTTCTCGAGATGGGCATTGCTGCCATGTCTGTTGAGATACTCTGAGTCAGACCTTTTCTCACTGCAGATCTGAGGGTTTTCTGTAGTCAACCTTTGTGTCCCATTGTCTGCAGCTGCAGCCAACAGTTTTGTCTATGAGCACAACTTCTAAATTTGTTTTTGAAAGACCAGTCAGTACTTCATTCCGGGTTTTCTGTTTGTTGTTTGTTTGTTTGTTTGTTTGTTTTTGTTTTTTGTTTTTTTGTTTTTGAGACAAGATGTCTCTGTGTATCAACCCTGGCTGTCCTGGAACTCTCTCTGTAGACCAGGCTGGCCTCAAACTCACAGAGATCCGCCTGCCTCTGCCTCCCCAGTGCTGGGAGTACAGGCGTGGCCACCACCGCCCGGCATGGATTTTCTTTTCTTTCTTTCTCTTTTTGAGACAGTGTCTGCACATATGCCTACCTGGCCTGGAGCTCACAGAGATCAACCTCTGCCTCCTGAAAGCTGGAATTAGAGATGGGGCCTCCGCATCCAACCCCGATTGCTGGTCATGTGTTGTCAGCTTTCTTCAGACTGCCTGTTCCCAAATAATGATATGGAGACTTCTTATTGACTATGAAAGCTTGGCCTTAGCTTAGGCTTGTCCCAAACTTAAAACTTAAACTAGCCTGTTTATACTCATCTGTGTTCTGCCATGTGACTCGTCACCTCTCTCCTCCATACTGTACAGTCTGACACTCTCAGAATCTTGCTGGCTTAATCGAGAGTGCCTCTTCCTGAGTTTTCCTCTCCCCAGAAGTCCCGCCTGTCTTCTCCTGCCTTGCCATTGCCCACTCAGCTCTTTATTAAGCCAGTCAGAAGGCACCTTAGGCAGTGTACAGAAAGACTGTCCCACAGCAGTCAGGTGTGTGCATAGGCTTGTGTCATGGTAAGACTAGAACCTAGGCTTTCCATGTGCCAGAGCCCAGCATCTGCTTGGGGGTTGACTGCGTGGAATCCTGAGTCAGTGTTGGGGTGGGGGCGTGCTGGCAAGGGGGCCTCAAAACCCTGAATTCTGAACCCCTCCTTAAAACATGGCTCTTCTTGGGTTCCCGCAGACTTTTGAGTGCGCCATGTGAGGATGGCATCTGGCTTCAGCGCATGGCATTGTCATTCTGGAATTGCTAAGGGTGTGCTTTTGAAATAATGAGACTCATGGTGACTTTTTAAAACTTACTACATGTTTATTCACTCAGGGCAAGGTTTGGGCCAACCTTTGTACATATGGCTGTCAGAGGACAACTTGTGGGAATTAGTTGTCACCCTCTACATGGGTCTTGCAGATCAAACTTGGTGTGTCTGGCTTAGTGGGAAGCACCTTTACCCCTGGCCTAGCTTTTGGTCTTTAGCTCCTGGTGCTGAAGTTGAATGTAAGGCTCATACATACTAGGCAAGCCTCCCCCAGCCAGCCTTCCAAAGAGGGAGGGCATCAGATTCCCTGGGAGTCGAACCCAGGATCTCGGGAAGTACAGCGAGTGCTCTTAACCACTGAGCTAACCCTCAGCTCCTTGGTCATACTCAGTCCAGTTACATTCCCAGTGGGTTCCTGTGGTTGGACTGACTCAAGTTCCACAGCCCTGCTATTGGAACACCACCAGAGCAGGGAGCTGGGCCTGCTTGAGTGTGCATGCATGTTCACTAGTGTATTTTCTATGTAGATTAGGTCGAGGGGTGAGCACAGGCACAAGCAGTTTTAGATCAAGGTGACACCAAGTTCTGGAGCCAAGGCTGCAGCAGGAGTCCCAGTGTGAACATTCAGGCCAGGGTAGACAGGAGCCCAGCTGTCAGGCAGGCAGGAAGCAGAGCTTGCTCTGGTCGTCACAGCACATTCTCTTCATGCCCTGAAGGGCCTGGCTGGCACCACCTATGCAGACTGGGAGTCTGCAGCCTGCTGGCTCCGATGCTGGCCTAGCCGGTCAGGCCATTGTATGTAGATGCACAGAGTGACCCGCATACTTGGCAGACTTCTTCATGCTAGTCTGAATATGCTTGGGTGGTTTCTGCAAGGAGTAGCTTTTAGTTTCCTGTTTACCCCGCTGCCTCCTTATCTCCAGGGAGGGTTCCCTGCCCCGGTGGTGAATGAGAAGGGCACGAACACCATCACCGACACCATCTACCGTGCGTTCTTCTGCTTTATCTGTGGTAGCTGGCAGTCTGGTGCCCACTTATTTTCCATTCTTTTCAGTTTCATTTTACAATCCCCCCACCCCTAGCACCCACTTTTGCTTGTAGTGGTGCTGTTGCTGTTACTAAGCTCTGAAGCCTTAAGCCAGTGAAGAAATATGGTATCTCCTTAAGTCTAAAATTATGTGTTTAAAAGTCATCCTGAGAAAGCCATAGGGAGTCAGTGGCGGGCACCTCCATGGCCCACAGAAGCGGGACCATTAAAATGGCTGGGTGTTGAAGGTGCTCCAGCAGACATGCGTTAGTTTCCTGTGTCTGATGCATGTGACAGTCCACTGTCCTTAACCAAATCTACCTGTCCTGTGTATACAGTTTTAAAGCCCCAGCATCTCCCTCTGACCTCAGCAAATGCATCAAAGGGGAGTGGCCTGACCTCTGACTGTTCCCATAACAGGCTTCTGTATCAGCTGGAGGGAAGCTGCCTGAGGGAAAGAAAGCCAGCACATTGCCAAGGAGCAAAGGTGAGGCCCAGCTGGGGTGGGGGATGGGACTCTGGGATCAGGGAAGGGGCTGCCAGGCCTCCCCCAGGATTGTCAAGACAACCCCTCACAGACCTGCCCACAGGCCAGCCTAATTCAGGCAGTCCCTCACTTCCCCGGTGACCCTAGATTGTGTCAATGAAAACTGACCTTCCTGGGTCTCTGTCAGAAAGGAGGTGGTTCAAGCATTTATGATGGGAGCAGGGGCACAGGGCCTGAGGCCACAGCCGGTGCCCATGGAACTGCTTGCAGATCCAGGGAGAGGCTGGGATGGCCAGGAGCTGTTGCTTGCTGATGGCTCTGCAGAGATTACAGCCCAGCAGGATGTCTGACAGCTGAGCACTTGGGAAGTGCAGGCAGGAAGATCAGGAGTTCAAGGTCATCCTTGGCCACATGGGGAGATTGAGGCCAGCCTGGGCTACCTGAGACCTATCTCAAAAAAAAATCTCTTCCCAGTCAGGGATGAGAGCAGCACATAACCCCAGCTAGGATTTCCTCGTGTGACCAAGTGAGGGCTGTGTTTGAAGCGGGGGCAGCAGTCAGGAGCAAGACGTGCCTGGATTTAAATAGGGTCTTGCCTGACAGTGACACTTAACAGATACTGGTAGATGCAGACATTGTATTTGGCTTTTGGCCTTTGGTGGATGGAGCCACAGCTGCTGCTTGAGCCCTTTGTGCACAGGGTCAGCAGTATCAGAGCTGATAAACTTCTTTTTTATTATTTCATTGGTCGTTATTGGTAGCTGCTCTGTCACCTTGGCACATGTGGTGTCCTCTCCTTTCAGCTTCCTTCAAGTTCCAGGGATAGAACCCATCATCAGGCTCAGCCAGCCAGCCAAACCATCCCATTTTTAACACAGGGTCTCATTCATGTACCCAAGGCTGGCCCAGAAGTTGCCTTGTAGCTGAGGATAGCCCTGAATTCCTGAGTGCTGGGTGGGGTCTTGAGCACAGGAGCGACTGACTTCACAGCTCCAGGACCATGGAAAGGCTGCTGTCAGCACTACGCCTGACTGTAGAAAATGAAGCTTGACTCTTGTGGACGCACACCGCTGCTGTAACGGCACTAAACGAGCCCCCCCACCTCTCAGCTCACCACTTGGAATAGATTTTTGTTTATCTCTAGAAATTACAAAATTGTGGTTTGTTGGTTATAGTCAGCCCAGGCTTGCCCAGCTAGGGAAGGATGTGACCATCTTCAGCACCACAAAGGAGACACACTAGGACCAACAACATCCATGGTGCCATTTAGTCTGTTTCTGTGGCTGCAACAGAATACCTGTGCCTGGGGAGTTGCCAGATTTGTGTGTGTGTGTTTGTTTTTAAGACAAGGTCTCACTGTGTGGCCCTGACTGTCCTGGAACTTGTAGAGATTCACCTGCTTCTGCCTCCTGAGCAGGACTAAAGATATGTGCCACTAAATTATGATTGGTAGGAATTTGCTCTTCTGAGAAGAAATTTGTTGGGGCTAGAGAGAAGGCTCAGCAGATCTTAGGATCTAAAGAAATGGCTCAGAGGTTAAGAGCATTAGCTGCTCTTTCAGAGGACCTAAGTTCAATTCCCAGCTCCCACATGTGGCTCACAACCATCTGTAATGAGATTTGGGGCCCTGTTCTGGCCTGCAGGAATATATCTAATAAATAAGTCTTAGAAAAGGAGCAGGGGAACTGGGCGTTGGTGGCGCATGCCTTTAATCCCAGCACGAGGGAGGCAGAGGCAGGTAGATCTCTGTGAGTTTGAGGTCAGCCTGGTCTACAGAGCGAGTTTCAGGACAGCCTCCATACCAATACAGAGAAAATCTGTCTCAAAAAAACAGAAGAGAGAGAGGGAGAGAAAAGAAAAGAGGTAGGGGTTGTTTGGTTTGTTTGTTGCTTGTTTTTTTGAGACAGCATTTCTCCATGTAGCTTTTGGAGTCAGTCCTGGTACTTGCTTTGTTGACCAGGCTGGCCTTGAACTCAAAGAGATCCACCTGCCCTGCCTCCCAAGTGCTAGGATTAAAGGTGTGTGCCACCAACCAGCAAAAATAAGACTTAAAAGAATAAAAAAGGGCCAGCCTGGTCTACTAAGAGAGTTCCAGGTCAGCCCCCAAAGCTACAGAGAAACCCTCTCTCTAAAAAACAAAAGAAAGGAAGGACGGATGGAAGAAAAAGAACAGAAGAGGCTTCTCCCCTGGGAGGGGGCTCAGCCAGTAAAGGCATTGGCAGCATGCCTGGTGACCTGAGTTCCATCCCTAGGACAGTAGTGTCACAAAAGTCTGACTTACCACAGTAAATAACTTATTAAAAACAAAAGATGGGGCTGGAGAGATGGCTCAGAAGTTAAGAGCACTGGCTTTTCTTCCAGAGGTTATGAGCTCAATTCCCAGCAACCGCATGGTGGCTCACAGACACCTATAATGAGATCTGGTACTGTCTTCTGGTGTGGAGGCATACATGCAGGCAGAAACACTATATATGTAATAAATAAACCTTTAAAAATAAAAGAAAACATTAAAAGTCTAAAAGAAGACATTTGAAGAGACTTGCTGAGCTCATGGTTCTGTAAGTGTGGACAGGAGAGCTGAGGAGTGCCCTACACCTTAGCTATGGAGCTCACAGACAGAGCCCAGCACCCACAGACCTGTAAGAAACAGTCCTGGGGGCCCCAAGCAGTACTGCAGCAAGGGGTGCGGGTCCATGGCCCTGACCGTGGCATTCTTTGGGCAGAAGACAGCCAGGTGACAGGAAGAGGAGACCTGCAGTCCACCGTGCTGAAGGGACATGACAAGGCTCCACCCGACCTAGACCCCTCAGTCATCAACGGTGAGTGCTTTCTTTTAGCCCCTCCTGGGCTGAGCTTGTAAGGATGGCTCCCCTGGGTAGCCCTTGTTGCTGTGAGAGAGCAGCCTCTGCTTTTCAGGCACCTCAGACCTGGGACTGTGTGTGGGTCCCAGTGTGGTCCCAACTGGCAGCGTGGGTCTGACCCTCCCAGGGCAGCAGGTCCCGGGCAGGGCTTCAGTCGCAAGCAGTGTGAGGACCCGGGTGCTGGGGTGGAGGGTGGCGTCTCCCACTTGTGACAGTCTGAGTCACGAATCGAGAGGCACCTATCCTATTATTGGCCACTTAAAGGCGGCACAAGCCGGAAGCCCCAGCTGGGGCAGGAGGATTAAGTCTTAGGCCGATCTGGACTACACCTCCTAAAAACAAGTGAAAGACTTTTAAATAAATGAAATGGTCTGTTTTAGACAAAAGTGTGTTCAGGAAGCCTCCCCAGCTAGACAGGACAATGTCGAAGGAAGCCGACTTGTCTACCACTCTCCAGAAGAAAAGAACCCTTCACAAGAGGAGACGGGTGAGCACAGGGGTTCGGGCAGTGGGTAGGTCTGACTCTCAGCAGCTGTGGCTCCAGGATGGAGGCCAGGACTGTGGTGTCTGTGGGTCAGTGTGCCCACATACTGAGTGGGGGACACTCATACAGTTCCTGGTCAAAATGAGCCGTGGCTCCACCCCAGTCCTGTGGGTGCTGCTTCTATTTGAACCTATAAAGTACACAGGGGTCGGGGTTACCATGGCTGACTGGGACCTGAAAAGCTCGCTGGACCCCTGCAGGATCTCCAGAAGACCCTGGACGTGATGGAGTCGCAGACCCTGCTGCTGACCCTGCTGTCTGTGAAGGTGAGCACAGCTGGCCCTGCGCACCAGTGTGTCTTCTGTCCTCTGTGTCCCCGTCCCCGTCCTGTGCGCCCCCCCCCCCCCCCCGCCTGAGCTGCTCTTGCGCCCACAGATGGAGAACAACCTGGCTCTGCTGGAGGAGAAGGCTGGGAGGAACTTGGCCGCCATGTGCTGTGAGAAGGAGAGGCTGCAGCGGCGGGTGCTGGAGCTGCGGCGCCAGCTGCTACTCCAGCAGAAACATCAGGAGCTGACTGCCATGCTGGATGCCCAGGTGGGTCTGAGTGTGCCCTGCAGCCAGAGGTGCGTGAGGCAGCAAGGGTCAGGGTGTCACCGCTTGCCTTCTGCCCGCCCTGCTTAGGCTCCTTGTGTTAGAGTGGACACCTGTCTGCCACACAATGTGCAGACTCTGATGGCAGGAAAACCAGCTGCTGTCCCATCCAGGGCAGGTCGGAGGGGATCCTGTTTCCTTGGACCAGCTGCCAAAGCCAGCCTCCAACCTTGTGACTGTCCTGTGGCCAGGAAACCCAGAGGCTGCAGGCTGGCCCGTGGGGCTGAGACTGCAGCACAGAGCTGGGCTTAGCACATGCAAGGCCCATTCCATCCAGGTACTCATGTGGGTGAGCACACCTGTCTTTCAGTGTCCCCTTCTGCCTGCAGATAGAGCTGCTGAGCCCTTTCCAGGCCGTGGCAGAGCGATTCAAGGAACAATACAAGACACTGGCCACAGCCCTGGATACCACTCAACACGAGCTGCCCATGCAGGCCATCCACGTGCCGGGAAGCGGGCAGGAGCTCCTAGGTAGGAACAGCCTTGCTGTAGGAAGGAGCCCAGGCTACACGCACCATATCCTACCTAAGTGTCTCTGCCCTGGGGTGGTATTGGAACCATGTCTTCCCCAGTGTGGGTAAAACACAGGCAGCTGGCCGGGCGGTGGTGGCGCACACCTTTAATCCCAGCACTCGGGAGGCAGAGGCAGGCGGATCTCTGTGAGTTCGAGGCCAGGCTGGACCGACAGCCTCCAAAACAATACAGAGAAACCCTGTCTCGTAAAACCAAAAAAAAAAAAAAAAAAAAAAAACACAGGCAGCTGAGTCAGGGCTTCCAACCCAAGCTGCAAACCTCACAGCTGGAAGACTGGAACCTGCATCCGTCCATCCTCCGACCAAGCCTCCCACAGCTGCCATGCTGTACTCGGCACAGACCTGCAGGCGACGTGCAAGGAGCAAACGTGTGGGGCCAGCCTGTGCCTTGGACACTGTGGCTGCTGCAGGTGCCAGAGTCTCAGCGGTTTGGATCTGCAGGTCCAGGCCACATCTGGCGGTTCATCTGGCTTGTGAGCTCACAGTGGAAGACAGACCGAGAGCAGAGCAGCAGCTGCAGCCTCAGCCCGCTTGGTCCCCAAGGGCCTCCTGGGCAGGCGCCACCTGTGCACTCAGACTGGCTTTCCCTTACCAGCGCGCCCTTGGTGCCCACACTTGCAGGGACAAGTGACATCTGATGGGTCCCTCTGCGCCCCCGCCCCAGCTCCCTGCGTCTGAGAGAAGAGCCAGCCCCACAGAGCACAAGCGGCTGTTGCTTCGGGCACCAGCGTCCTGCTAGCAGCCTCTGTCTCCACAGATGATCTGCAGCCGGCCCTGAGGACCACCCTGCAGCTCCTGGGCGAGCTGGGCATCTGCTCCCCGGATACCAGTGTACAGGAGCCGTGCCTGCTGGAGGAGCTCAGGAACTTGACCATGAGGAAAGACCTGGAGCTCCGCAGGTATGGGGCACGCCTCCCCGTCTCCCCTTCATCCCTCCCCTACGTGTCTCTCCCCGCTTCCTCCATGCCTAGCCCTCCTCCTCCATCCTCCCTTTCTTTTCAGTTGGGGTGCTGGAGATGGAACCCCACCCAATTGTATCTCTGGTGAAGGCTGGTTCTTTCTAGGCAGCCAGCCTTTGGGGGCTCTGCTGTTGAGTGTCCGCAGCCTCCACACTGCCACAGTGGCCAGGCTGTGGTGCTCCTGGCTGTTCAGCTTCCAGCCTGCTTCTGATTTCTGAGATATGGGTGCAGATGCAATGAAGCCATAGATGCATACTATGCAGAGTCCAGGAAAATAGGATTGGAGACAGTAGCGACCTGAGACCACCGTGGGAGGGAGGGGAGGGCACCCTGTGCTCATCCTCCTGCCCTAGACAGCAAAGCACGGCCAGCAGGGGCGGAGGGAGCCTTTCCTGAGCAGACAGGTGCTCAACACACGCTAGACGTCGTCCAGAATCCAGGACCTGCTAAGCAGGATGCTTTGGGGTTTCCTGTGGGTTGGTTGTTTTGTTTCAAGACAGGGTTTCTCTGTGTAGCCTGGGCTGTCCTGAAACTCACTTTGTAGACCAGGCTGGCCTCCCAACTCCGGGATCCATCTGCCTCTGCCTTCTGAGTGCTGGGATTAAAGGTGTGTGGCACCACCACCTGGCCAGTTTGGGGTTTCTTGAGGGACATAGCGGTTTTGTGTTTCTCTGAGACAGTCTCACTAAGGAACCCAGTATGCCATTGAACTTGAAGCAATCCCGCCTCAGCATGCAGAGTTCTAAAATGGCAGGCAAATGCACCGCCACACCCCATTCTTACGTGTTTGGTCACATCCATACCAGGGCGTGAGTGTGGAGGACAGAGGACAGCTTTGGGAATCCGTTCTCTCTTCCCACTGTGTGGGGCCAGGAATCAAACTGAGCTTGTCAGGCAGGCTTGGCAGCAAGCACCTTCACCCACCAAACCATTTTGGACACCCCAAAAGAATCTTGCTCCATCTGCTCTCACAGTACTAAATGAGGAAATGCCTGAAGGACTTTCAGGGACTGTCCCACTGGAGAGATCAGCCACCACTCACAGGGAGCCAAGGATGGGCGCTGTCTCTCATGCTGTGACTACTATCTGGCCAGCACGGTACCTGCACTTGGTCTGTGCCCTCTGCCACCTAGTGGCTATTAAAGCCTGCAGATACCACCTGCCCTTGTATAAAGGGACAGACAGAGGGCATGGCCATGTGGTGGTGGACTGAATCTCACCTCTGGCCTGACCCCAAAGGATCTCCTCACATAAAGTCTGCCCGCTGTTTAGAGTGGGAGCGCATGTGCACCAAGGTCCCAGTCAAGCGGTGGTCTGGGAGAGGAGGAGGAAGGCGTGCAGTCAAGGCTGCCTGATGCCAGCATGCTAGTGAGACCCTGTCTGCATAACTCTTGCCTGCTCAGCGTGGAGGGAACTTGGTCAGAGTTCTTCCCAGCACACACAAGGCCCTGGTTCTGTCTGCAGCAACATGTGGATACACATATGCAGACATATGCACGTGTGGGTACACATATGCAGACATATGCACATGTGGGTACACATGCAGGCATATGCACATGTGGGTACACATATGCAGACATGCACGTGTGGGAACACATATGCAGACATATGCACGTGTGGGTACATATATGCAGACATATGCACGTGTGGGTACATATATGCAGACATATGCACGTGTGGGTACATATATGCAGACATATGCACGTGTGGGTACATATATGCAGACATATGCACACCCACCAAGTTTGCAGCTGGTGCAAGCACTCTGCCCTACTGTATAACCCTTGCTCACTTCCAAAGACACCACTAGGGTCCTGAGGTGGCTCAGCAAGCAAAGCCTGGTGGCCTGAGTTCAGTCCCCAGGACCTACATTCAGGAGAGACCTGACTCCTGTAAGTTGTAAGCTCTGCACAACAAAATAAAGATCTTTTTAACGTTTGCTTTTCTAAGGGCTCCATTAGAGTTCTTGGCCACAGACAAAGTTGTCCCTTCTCTTTCCTCTGTCCACAGGATCGTTGACCAGGTGATAGAACTTTCCTCCCAGGCCAGCAAAGAAGTCGCCTTGATAAACCAGGAAGTCTGGGAAGAGGGGCCCGGGCACCCCCATCTGAAGCCAGTGGTACTTCAGTCCAGATGTCCTCAGGGGCCATGGTCCCCTCAGCGCAGGACTGATCCCAGTGCAGGCCTGGCCCTTGAGCGGCTCCAGGCAGCCCGTCCTGCTGTTTTGTGGATATTTCCCAGCTGCCTTTTCGGCCGTTGACGTTCCCTCCGTGCCTTGTTCAAAGACTGAAGGAAAGTTCCGGTGATGCAGTTTTCTGAAAATTTTGTGCACTTTCCACCTGGGACATCGTTAGTATTTCTGGGTTTTGGTTGTGTTCTTTTTGCTTGCTTGCTTGCTTGGTTGTGACAGGGATCTCTGGGATACTTGGGAAAGACCCAACTTCAGAAAGCTGACCTCTGACCTTTGACCTCTACACAGAATAAATAGAAAA
>NW_024431468.1:0-1352 GCF_017639785.1 Mesocricetus auratus
AAATTAGAAAGGCCCACATATAATGGATACAATTCTCCTAGATGGCCTTCCAGTCCCCCAGAGAGGACACTGGAAAGGGAGACAGGAAAATCCACCAGTCTCCACTATTCTCCACTATTCTCTAGGGGACAGGTTTAATACACTGGGGGAGTGTTCTTGAGCATCTCTGGGGGAGGGGCCACATTTGGCATTCTTTCTGAGATGCAGCAGTGTTTGGAGGGAGATGGGAGATGGGGCTTGTGTAGAACCTCCACCATAACATCCCAGACTCTTTGACTATATGGATGCCAGTGACTGGGGTGAAGCTTCCACCTTAACATCTGAGACCCTTTGGGTATATGGACGCGGGTTCATGTATGGGTTCTTCTTGCTGACAAGTGATGATCTGGGGGAGGGAGGAGTCAGGAGTCAGTGGGATCACACTCAGTGTCATGAGTGAAGAACCATTCCATTAGCTGCCATCCTGCAGACATTGTGTTCCTTGAGGGGGAGATACCAGGCTGCTAGGAGAAAAAAATTGATGTTATCATTGGCCCTATTAATGGGGATCATAATTACCTACTATTCCAGATCCAGGAGATCTGACACCCTCTTTTTTATAATTTCACCTGTATACAAATGGAAGACATTCAGTCTCATATGTAAATATATGCAAAACCATAGCAACAAGCTTGTTTTCAAAAGTGCTCATGACTTATAAAACAACTAGAGTAAAACAAGTTGCTTTAGGTGTACACTGATTCTTTAAAAATCAGTTATCTTGCATTTGGTTTGGAAAAATTTTAATGTTCTCATTCTGATGCAGACTTACAGTCAATCATCAGGCATCGGAAACAAAAAGGTGCCTTGATGATTCTAACAGACATCCTTTTCTGTATCAAGAGAATAAGATCCTATTAGTAGTCAAAACTATGTTCTACAAAGTTAGACATCAGAAACCTTCCAGTGAATCTCTCCAGTTTTGTCAGAATCGCTCTCCATGCCCACTCCATTTCCTATAATTGATAGAGGACAGAACTGGAGTGCACAGGATAAGTGCTGGCCAGGGATGTCCTATGTTTAATTTTCATTAGAATCTTGTTATTCTTGTTTGAGGGACCATGATATATATTTGTAGATATGTCTTTTTGTCATGTTTGGTCAGTTGTATGATCTATGTTGTTCAATTTTTTTGTCATATAAATTTATTGTTGATTCTCTGTAAAATGGTTGATCACCATTTTTTTTTGGAAAATTGACTATATTATATGTGCACTGATTTTTTTGGTTGGGAAGTGTCTGTTGAGAGACAGTTTTAGTTTTATCTTCTTGATCTTAGAGGCTTGCTTCTTCTGGCTTCTCGATATATCTAG
>NW_024431469.1:0-4837 GCF_017639785.1 Mesocricetus auratus
TCTGTGGACTGCCATTTTGTCTTGTTGACTGTGTCATTTGCCTTACAGAAGCTACTTAGTTTCAGAAGGTCCCATTTGTTAATTGTCGATCTCAGTGTCTGTGCTACTGGTGTTATGTTCAGGAAGCAGTCTCCTGTACCAATTCATTAAAGAGTATCTTCCACTTTCTCTTTAAAGAGTTTCAGTGTGGTTGGATTTATGTTGAGGTCTTTGATCCAATTGGAGTTAAGTTTTGTGCAAGGTGATACACATGGATGTATCTGAAGTCTTCTACATGCCAATACTCAGTTATGCCAGCACCATTTGTTGAAGATGCTTTCTTTTATCCATGGTATAATTTTAGCTTCTTTGTCAAAATCAAGTGTTCACAGGTGTGTGAGTTAAAATCGGGGTTTTCAATTTGGTTCCATTGGTCTATCTGTCTATTTTTGTGCCAATACCAAGCTGTTTTCAGGACTATAGCTTTATAATAGAGCTTGAAGTCAGGTATGGTGATGCCTCCTGAAGTTCCTTTATTGTATAGAGCTGTTTTGGCTATACTGGGTCTTTTGTTTTTCCATATAAAGTAATTATTATTCTTTCAAAGTCTATGAAGAATTGTGCCAGAATTTTGATAGGGATTGCATCGAATCTTTAAACTGCTTTTTATTATTTTATTATTTTTATTATTTTGATCCTACCAATCCAAGAGCATGGGAGATCATTCCATTTTCTGGTATCCTCTTTGATTTCTTTCTTTAGAGACATCGAAGTTCTTGATATACAGGTCTTTCATTTCTTTGTTTAACATCATCCCCAGATATTTGATGCTGTTTATGGCTATTGTAAAGGGTGGTGCTTCTCTGATATGTATCTCAGCCACATTGTCATCTGTATATAATAGGGCCACTGATTTTTTTATTTGACCTTGTATCCTGCCACTTTGCTGAAGGTGTTCATCAGGTCTAGGAGTTCCCTTGCAGAGTTTTTCAAGTCACTTTTGTAAACTATCTTATCATCTGCAAATAGTGAATGCCACAGCCTATATCTCAGAAAGTGCAGAGGGTGTCAGGATTGATGACACAGAGACCAGTCGGTGGTGAATAGAAAACTTTAAGCAGGCCCCAAGAATGCTCAAGAAAACTTCCCAAGAAAGGCTTCCTTCAAGAAAAGCTTCTTCTCCCCTTTCTTACCCCAACTGGTTATATGCCCTGATACCACAGGTAGCAGTGGGGGGTCAGGAAAAGGCAGATAGTCATTGGAAGAGATCAAAGTCAGGGGGTTTCTGTGGACAAGCCCTTATCAGGAACTTATTGCTCCAAGCAATGTATTGTTTTTAGTAAACATGTTGTTAGTAAACATTGTCTTATAGCTGCCTGCTCCCAAGATGATGGGGAGTGGCTCATAGGCCAAGGTCTGTTGTTCCCACAATTCTGCCTTTTTTATTTTCTAATGAGGAACTCCTGTCTTAGGTCAAGTAGGGTCACCCTCCCTTACCTATCTTTCAGGGACCTGGCAACCCCTGTCTTAAGTTGGAGGTCTCTTCCCCACTGGTTGCCCATTATCATAGAACCTCATCCTTGAATCATCTGTAACCAGGCTTACTGGCTACCAGGATTGCCATGGGCTAAGCTGAGCAATACTTGCTGATGGTTCTGTTTCCTATGGAACAAGGCACGTTTGAAATCGGCATTAAGCCAGAATCTCTACCATCACTGGCACCATTCCCAGGGCCCCCGTTGACTTAGTGCCTCTCCACCACTATACCCATCCCACGATCTGGGCCATAGCATTCTACCAGCCTTCCTCTGTTACAAGGGTAACCGGCATGGGATTTATAGTTAAAATTTGATGGTAAAAACTGTGATAAAGTTTAGAATTATTCCAAGATTCACTCAGGAAAGCATTTAGAGAGTGCACTTGCACAGATAAATTAGGTACACACATTGATGTTACACATGTAGCATGATAAAATATATGAACAAGGGACTTGTCGCACTATGCGCAGAGCACCAGTTTGTTCCTATGGTGATGCAGTTTTTTGACTTAATGTCAGCAGCCCCAGCTGAATATATGAGCACATTCTGGGTGGACAGTGCTTTGCTAACTCTACCAGCAAGGATGTCAACAGTCTCTGCTTTGGCGGAAGATTGGGCAATGGCAATTCTGGCCACAGCAGCTACAGTGGCCGATATGGTGATGGCTCCAACAACAGAGGCTGTGATGCCAAAGTCTCCTTTTTGCCGCATTAGGACAAGTTGCATTTCTTCAGAAAAACACACTGGCATAGGCGCGATTCCAGAACCAGGAACCATCAAGGCTGATATTTCAAGTGGGAGTGTCCTGTTCAAATACTGAAAAGGGGCTTTTGCCACTCATCACGGTCCATACCAGTGTCCAGTTATTTTAAATCGGTCCTTTTTTCCCCCAAAAGGTAAAACTGGCAAAATGAATTCTGTTGTTTCAAGGTGTGTCAAGGGCAGACTGTTAATCTTCCAGTTCTCTGTTGGCTTCAGGATGAAAACTCATGAGTCTGGGAGGTTGATGCAGCAGGCCTGTTGAGAAACTGGAAATCTCCAACTGACTGTTTTCTTTCTTTCTCGGGCTATAGACTTGATGACATCAAGGGTCAGGAATACTGATTTAGGAGATCTCATGCAAAGTGGCTTAGGCAGGCTCCAATGGGTTCAGGTCTAGTTTTGTTTTCTGCTGCATGCATCACACCAAAAGTTCTGACAGCTACCGAACTTTATTCTTTTACTGCAACCAAACACAAACATGCCCTCCACCCCAAATTAGGGTAGAATCAGTTCTTCTCCACTGTCTAGTGCTTGGATGTCTCCATTTGACCTGAGTAAAAGTCGCTGAAATTCCATCATGCCAGAATCTATCTGAAGCAGATTGCTCACTGGCATTCCCATTTTTAAAAATTTTAAATGAGGAGTGTATTATTTAATGAGTCATGTGGGGACTGGGGACATTAACCCCCTTTTTATTTTTTTAATTTTGTTTAAACTGTTTGCAAATATTTGCTGATGCTGGAGTATAACAGTAGAAGGATTTGTTAACTATCTATGTGAATTGAGATCACTATCTAGATTATTAATAGAGGCCCTTTAAAGGATATAACTATTAAGTATTTCCCAAAAAACTTCTGAAAATCACTCAAAAATTGTAAACTATACTGTGTCCCAAAAAACTTTTGAAAATTATTTCAAGTCTGTGAGCAGTCTTTCCCAATCTAACTGGTAGAGCTCTCACTAGCTGACAATGCCTCATTTGCATCTACATTGACACCTTTGGGGGTGGGCCTGACCAAGTGGCTGTTGCCTGAAAAAATCGACTGGATCTGAAGACTTAAATCTTTTCTGTTAAGACATTAACCACCTGGCTGGATATTCCTTTTGGCTATATCTAAACAAATTTAGGTAGCTTTTTAACTATATTTGAAGGGATTTAAGTATCCTTTTAATCACATCAGCAGTTCACACTCATGCATTCACAATCACATTTCATATATACCAGTGTGGCCAGACCATACATTCAGAACATACATACATCTTTCAATCATCCTTTTTCCCTAGGTCATGACTAGTCTGTTGATATGAAACTTCCTTAATTGAAATCTCTGTAATAGAACAACTCCAGCCAATCCTTGAACTAACAAGGTTAAATAAAGTCCTGTGTGCCCCTCATCATTCCTCCTTTTGAGCTACAGTCAGGGGCTACAGCCATACCTATTCCTTGTAATTCTGTAGATACAAGGTGGAGAGGCCAGGTTTTTGGCCAAAAGTTTTTAGAGATGACTCATGAAATTGACTTTAAATGCAAACAAACTTTTTCCATTCCATATACCTTTGTCTTTTCCTCTTTTTTACTTAATACCAGTACGTCATTTACTGTTACCAATTTTTTAGATTCATCCATTTTCAATCCATCCTCCAACTGAGGATGTTCCCTCAGGCAAATATCCTTAAGATTTATTCAATCCACACTCCAACTGAGGGCGATCTCTCAGGTTCCCTTTTCTTTCCCGACCTTGGTGTTGGGCTAAGGCCTGGAGATTTAATTCAATCTACCCTCCAACTGAGGGCAACCTCTTAGGTTCCCCTTTCTTTCCCAACCTTTGTCAGGTGAAGCACTGGAGATTTAATCTGGTACCCCTATCTTGGTACCCTTTTTTAATACATCCTCATAGCATTACTTGCTGGCCCACCTTTTAGATCTCTCAGTTTCCCTTTACTTTCCTGACCTCAGTAGATCAGGAGAAAGCTTGGAGATTTTTATTTTGTTTTTCATTTTTATTTTACCTTTTTTTTCGAGACAGGGTTTCCCTCTATCGTTTTGGAGGATGTCCTGGAACTCGCTCTATAGACCTAGATGGCCTCAATCTTACCTACCTCTGCCTCCCTAGTGCTGGGATAAAGGCATCAGCCACCAACACCAGACTCTCTGAAGATCATGGCGAACCTCCTCCCAATCTGGGACATTTAAGCCTCACCCAGAAATGAACCATGGACTAGCTCATTCAATCCATTTTAGAAAGTCTTCCATGGTTTTAGCCTTGACTGTAGTCCCCTGTTCTTCAAGTAACTTTTTTACTTGATACTGTAATTTTAGCTTCCCGGGTACTATTTCCCATTGTTTCTTTTCCAATTTTCCCCAAACCGTCCCTGACTGGCAAAAGGGACGATCCTATCCACTTACCTCACTTTCACATCTCAGTGGAACTTCCAAATGCCGCAACTGCTCGCAGCCTTTATCTGAGTATGTGCGGTGGGTGTCGGCATTGATGACACAGAGACCAGTCAGCAGTGCAAAGAAAACTTTAAACAGGCACCATGAAGGTTCAAGAAAA
>NW_024431470.1:0-4114 GCF_017639785.1 Mesocricetus auratus
CACACCTCAGTCTTCAGATGTCTTGCTGTCCTGAAAGCTCTATAACAAAAAGAAGCAAACTCACTCAGGAGGAGTAGATGCCAGGAAATAAATTGAGAGCTGAAATCAATAAAACAGAAACAAAGAAAGCAATACAAAGAACCAATGAAACAAAGAGTTGGTTCTTTGAGAAAATCAACAAGATATACAAATCTCTATCAAACCTAACAAAGAGAGAGAGAGAGAGAGAGAGAGAGAGAGAGAGAGAGAGAGACAAGATGCTAATTAACAAAATCAGAAATGAAAAAGGGGACATAACAACAGACACTGGGGAAATCCAAAAAATCACCAGGTCATACTTTGAAAATCTGTACTTCACTAAATTGGAAAATCTGAAGGTAATGGATGATTTTCTGGATAGATATCACTTATCAAAATTAAATCAAGAAGAGATAAAAATTTAAACAGATCTATATCCCCTAAAGAAATAGAAGGAGCCATAAAAAGTCTTCCAACCAAGAAAAGTCCAGGGCCAGATGGTTTCAGTGTGGAATTCTACCAAAAATTCAAGGAAGAGCTAATACCAATACTCATCAAATTGTTCCACACAGTAGAAGCAGTAGGATCACTGCCAAATTCTGTTTATGAGTCTACAATTACATTATTAGTCAAACCACACAACACCACAACCAATTTAGGGAATTACAGATCAATCTCCCTCATGAACATTGATGCAAAAATAATCAATAAAGTACTGGCAAATCGAATCCAAGAACACATCAGAAAAATCATACACCGTGATCAAATAAGCTTCAATCCTGTGATGCAGGGATTGTTCAACATATGAAAATCCATCAATGTAATCCACCATATAGACAAACGGAAAAAGAAAAAACACATGATCATCTCATTAGATGCTGAAAAAGCCTTTGACAAAATCCAACACCCCTTCATGATAAAGGTCGTGGAGAGATCAGGGACATCAGGAACATACCTAAACATAATAAAAGCTATATACAGCAAACCAACATCCAGCATCAAGCTAAATGGAGAGAAACTAAAGGTGATTCCTCTAAAATCGGGAAAAAGACAAGGATGACCACTCTCTCCATGTCTCTTCAATATTATACTTGAAGGTCTAGCTAGAGCAATAAGACAACAAAAGGAGATCAAGGGGATATGAATTGGAAAGGAAGAAATAAATCTTTCACTATTTGCAGATGACATGATAGTCTAAGTAAGCGACCCAAAGAATTCTACCAGTAAACACCTACAGATGATAGACACCTTCAGCAAAGTGGCAGGATGCAAAATTAACTAAAAAAATCAGTAGCACTACTGTATATAGACAATAAAGGGGACGAGAAAGAAATCAGAGAAAGGTCTCCCTGTACAATAGCCACAAACATCATAACTTGGGTTAACTCCAACCAAGCAAGTTAAAGACCTGTATAACAATAACTTTGAGTCCTTAAAAAGAAATTAAAGAAGATGTCAGAAAATGGAAAGATCTCCCATGCTCTTTGAAAGGTAGGATCAATGTAGTAAAAATAGCAATCTTACCTATAGCAATCTACAGATTCAAAGCAATACCGATCAAACTACAAGCACAATTTTTCACCGACCTCAAAAGGACAATCATTAACTTTATATGGAAAATCGAAAGACCCAGGATAGCCAAGGAAACCCTGTACAATAAAGGAAAATCTGGAGGCATCACCTTCCATGACTTCAAGCTCTATTATAGAGCTATAGTCCTGAAAATAGCTTAGTACTGGCTCATAAGCAGACAGGTAGACCAATTGAATCGAATTGAAGACCCTGAAATCAACACACACAACTTTGACCACCTGATCTTTGACAAAGAAACTAAAACTGCAATGAAAAAAGAATCTTCAACAAATGGAGTAACTGGATGTAACTGGATGCTGGCATGTAAAAGACAGCAGATAGATCCATATCTATCACCATTCACAAAAGTTATTTCCAAATGGATAAAAGACCTCAACAACAATCCATCCACACTGAATCTCCTAGAGGAGTAAGTGGGAAGTACCCTTGAATGAATTGGTACAGGAGAACACTTCCTGAATATAACACCAGTAGCACAGACACTGAGATCGAAAATTAATAAATGGGACCTCCTGAAACTGAGGAGCTTCTGCAGGGCAAAGGATACAGTAAACAAGACAAAACGAAGTCCACAGAATGGGAAAAGATATTCACAAACCCCACATCTGACAGAGGGCTGATCTCCAAAATTTAAAAATAACTCAAGAAGCAAGACTCCAGAACACCAAAGGATCCAATTTAAAAAATGGGGTACAGAGCTAAATAGAGAATTATCAATAGAGGAGTCCAAAATTGCCAAGAGACACTTGAGAAAGTGCTCAACATCTTTAGCCATTAGGGAAATGCAAATCAAAACAACTCTGAGATACCATATCACTCCCGTCAGAATAGCTAAAATTAAACACTACTGACAGTATATGCTGGAGAGAATGTGAAGAAACGGGTACACTCCTCTTCTGCTTGTGGGAATGCCAACTAGTGCAGCCACTTTGGAGATCAGTATGGAGATTCCACAGAAAAATGGAAATCAGTCTATCATAAGATCCAGCAGTTCCACTCTCAGGTATAAACCCAAAAGATGTACCCTCATACAATAAGGACATCTGGTCAACTATGTTCTTTGAAGCATTATTTGTAACTGCCAGAACCTGGAAAGAACCTAGATGCCCCTCAACTGAAGAGTAGATTGAGAAAATGTGGTACATTTACACAATGGAGTACTACTTAGCAGAAAAAAATGGAATCTTGAAATTTACAGGCAAAAGGATGGCACTGGAAGAAACCATACTGAATGAAGTAATCCAGTCACAAAACGACTAGCCTGGCATGTACTCACTCAAATATGGACTTTAGACATGGAGGAGGGCATTGCCAGCCCATAGTCATACCGTCAGTGAGTCTGGGGTGCAGGGAGGACCCTATGAGAAGGGCTAGGGAATGTGATTTCCTAGTTGGATTTGGGGGAGAAGGGTAGGAGAGAAGGATTTCAGAGAAAGAGATAGAGAAAAAGGAGGGGAGAGGAGGACATGGGAGAGCAGGAAGTTTGAGCCAGGGTAAGAATAGAGGAGAAAATGATGGGAGATACCAGAAAAGAGGGAGCCAGTATAAGTTGGAGGAGAGATCTGGCACTAGTGAGATCTTCACAGATCTACAAGAATGACACCAACTGGCATTAAGGCTGCCTTAAATGCCCTCCCATGATAATGAGAATGATGACTACCTTATATGCCATCCTAGAACTCTCATCCAATGGCTGATGGAGGCAGACACCCACAGCTGTGAACTGTTGCTGCAACGATAAACAGCACACTTACTGAAAGTAAAAATAAGTATTTATTGTAGAAATTACTCACAAGAGACAAAAAACAAACCCAGATGAGCCGAGTAGTTTACGACGACAAACTGGAAGCTGGAAAGCCAGAAAAAGAGAGTGAGACTTCCATTGTTCAGACTTTTATGCCTTCCTCCATAACGCCCATAGCCATGCCCAAAAGTGGGCCTGACTAGTGACGTGGTTCACAGCCTACGTCCATATACAACTTTAGTCACGCCTAAAGTGTGTGTGGTTAGTGGTGTGGTAAACCGCCCTTTTATTACCTTATCTGTATGTGCCTCTAATAAGTCACATGGTTAATACCGGGACACTGTCTCTTCCTACAATTCCCCTTTTAGTCTAAAAAGGATATTTAAACTTAAAACAACTAACTTGTGTCAATGAAAATCTGTATCAAATATGTATCCCATTTAACCTGAACTTATCTGAAAGAAACACCTAAGTCTGAATACCTCTTTCCAATCCAAACTCTAAAATAATTGAAAACTAACACTAACAGGTGTAAACTATCCTATAATATCAATAGTAGGGAGAGAGGGCTTGGAATTCTCAAAACTAGTTCCAGCTGAGATGGGACAATGGCAATCTCATGGGGTCCTGTGAGAAGAAAAATGTTAGTGTAACAAAATCTTCAGTAGATCAGACAGTCTCTGTATGGCAGGAGATGCTTGACTGAAGTTCCTGACTGGATTTCTAGTGTTGATTGAAGCTCTCGTCTGAAGCTCTGGC
>NW_024431471.1:0-29643 GCF_017639785.1 Mesocricetus auratus
ACTAGTGTAGAATCTCACACAGCGTTGTACAGTTAAATATCAATAAGTTGCACGTGTAGAATCTCACACAGCATTGTATCTTTATTTTTCAATAAGTTATACCTGTATATTTTCAAAGAGCATATTGTCGTTAGTTTTCAATAAGGTACACACCTAGAATCTCAAAAAGAGTTGTATCGTTAGTTTCCAAGAATTTATGCATGTAGTTTCTCACAAAGTATCATATCGCTAGTTTTCAAGTAGTTAGGGTTACAGATTCTCACACAGTGTTAGCTACCAATAAGGTACACCTGACGCTTCTCACACAGCTTTGTTTCGTTTGTTTTCTAAAGGACACATGTAAAATCTCACACATCGTTTTATCGTTAGTTTTCAATAAGGTACACGTGTAGAATCTCACACAATATTGTATCGTTAGTTTTCACGAATTTACACATATAGTTTCTCACACAGTGTTGTATCTAGTGTTTTCAAGTAGTTACACTTATAGATTCTCACACATTGTTGCATCGTTATTTTTCAATAAGTTACACGTGTAGAATCTCATTAAGTGTTGTATCTTTAGTTTTCAATAACTTAAACATGTAGATTCTCGCACAGCTTTGTGTCATTAGTTTTCAAGAAGTTACACGTGTAGATACTCACACTGCACTGGATCGTTAATTTTCAATGAGGTACAGGGGTAGATACTCACACAGTGTTGTATCCTTATTTTTCCACAAGTTACACATGTAGAATCTCACACAGCATTGTATCTTTAGTTTTCAAGGAGCTACATATGTAGTTTCTCACATAGTGTTTTATCGCTCGTTTTCAAGCAGTTACACTTATAGATCCTCACACAGTTTTGTATCGTTAGTTTTCGAGAATTTACACATGTAGTTTCTCACACAGTATTGTATCGCTTGGTTTCATGTACTTACACTTATAAATTCTGACACATTGTTGTATCGTAATTATCAATAAAGTACAGGTGTAGATACGCACACTGTGTTGTATCGTTAGTTTTCAACAAGATACACATGTAGATACTTGCACAGAGTTGTATCTTTAGTTTTCTGTAAGTTGCACATGTAGTTTCTCACCCAGTGTTGTATCCTTAGTTTTCAATAAGGTACACCTGTAGATTCTCACACAGCGTTGTATTGATAGTTTTCAATAAGGTACACGTGGTTCACGTGTAGATTCTCATACATCGTTGTATCGTTAGTTTTCAATAGGGTAAACGTTAAAATCTCACACAGCGTTGTATCGTTAGTTTTCCATAAGTTACATGTGTAGAATTACACAGAGTTTTGTCGTTAGATTTAATTATTTACATGTGTAGATTCTCACACAGTGTTGGACCATTAGTTTTCAAGAATTTATGCATGTAGTCACTCTATCAGTGTTGTGACCATAGTTTCCAAGTAGTTTCAAAGGTAGATTCTCAAACAGCGTTGTATCGTTATTTTTCAATAAGTTACACCTGTAGATTCTCACCCAGCTTTGTATCATCAGTTTTCAACAAGGTACACGTGTAGATTATCACACAACGTTGTAGTGTTAGTTTTCAATAAGTTACACATGTAGAATCGCACACAGAATTGTGTTGTTAGTTTTCAAAATTTACACGTGTAGATTTTCACACAGTGTTGAATCTTTATTTTTCAAGAAGGTAAGCATGTAGTTTTTCACACAGTGTTGAATCTCATGATTTCAAGTAGTTATACTTATAGATTCACACACATTTTTGCATTGTTAGTTATAAATAAGGTACTAGTGTAGAATCTCACACAGCGTTGTACATTTAGATTTCAATAAGTTGCACGTGTAGAATCACACAGAATTGTATCTTTATTTTTCAATAAAATACACCTGTAGATTCTCACAGAGTGTAGTGTTGCTAGTTTTCAATAAGGTACACGTGTAGAATCTAACACTGAGTTATATCGTTAGTTTTCAAGAATTTATGCATGTAGTTTCTCACACAGTATGGTATCGCTGGTTTTCAAGTAGTTAGGATTACAGATACTCACACAGTGATAGTTACCAATAAGGTAAACCTGTAGCTACTCACACAGCTATTGATGTCGATTGTTTTCTAAGATGTGACACGTGTAGAATCTCACAGCAATGTTGTATCGATCAGTTTTCAATAAAGTTACACGTGTAGAATCTCACACAGCGTTGTATCGTTAGTTTTCAAGAATTTATCTTTAGTTACACCTCAAGTAGTTTTCAAGAAATTATGCTTATAGATTCTCACTAATTATTGTATGTTTGGTTTTCAATAAGTTCCACGTGTAGATACTTATAAAATCTTGTATCTTTAGTTTCCCATATGTTACACATGTAGTTTCTCACACAGTGTTGTAGAGTTAGATTTCAATAAGGTTCACGTGTGGATTCTCATACAGCCTTCTATCGTTAGTTTTCAATAAGGTGAAAGTGTAGAATCTCACACAGTGTTGAATCCTTAGATTTTAATAAGTTACACATGTAGATTATCACACAGGGTTTTAGTGTTAGTTTTCAAGAATTTAATCATGTAGTTTCTCACACAGTTTAGTGTCGATATTTTCAAGAACTTATGGGGTAGATTCGTAAACTGTGTTGTATCGTTAGTTATCAATATGGAACACGTTTAGATTCTCACACGGCGTTGTATCGTTGGTTTTCAAGAAGGTACATGTGCAGAATATCTCACAGAGTTCTATCGTTAGTTTTCAAGAGCTATGCATGTAGTTTCTCACACACATTTTTGTATCGATAATTTTCAAGAAATTAAGCATGTATTTTCTCACAGAGTGTTGTATCGATATTTTTGAAGAAATACACGTGTAGATTATCAAACGTTTTGTATAGTTAGTTTTCAATAAGGTACACATGTAGCATCTCAACCAGCATTGAATCGTTAGTTATCAATAAATTACACGTGTAGATTATCAACCAGCGTTGTAGCGTTAGTTTTCAATAAGGTACATGTGTAGAATAACACACAGTATTGTGTGCCAGCCTGGTCTACAAAGTAAGTTCCAGGACAGCCTCCAAAACAATACAGAGAAACCTGTCTCCAAAAACCCCAAAAAATAAAAACAGAAAAACCAACTCTACATCGGTGTGTGATAAACTACACGTGTAGCTTATTGAAAACTAAAGATACAAAACATTATAAGGATCTACTCGTGTAACTTCTTGGAAACTATCGACATAACACTGTGTGAGAATCTACATGAGTAATTTCTTGAAAACAAACGTTTACGACAAAGTGTGAGAATCTACACCTGTAACTTCTTGGAAACTATCGATACAACACTGTGTGAGAAACTACATGTGTATCGTATTGAAAACCAACGATGCAACACTGTCTGAGAATCTACACGTGTAACTTATTGAAAAGTAACGATACAACACTGTGTTTGAATCTATATGCGTAACCTTGAAAATAAAGGACACAACACTGTCTGAGAATCTACACGTATAACATCTTGAAAACTACTGATATATCAATGTGTGATAAACTGCTTGTTTAACTTCTTAAAACTAATCATACAACACAGTGTGGGAACCTACACTGTAAATTCTTGAACTCACACAGTACAAAGCTGCCTGTACATCTATACACGTATCTTATTGAAAAACAATGAAACAACGCTTTGTGTGAAACTAAGTGAGTAACATCTTGAAAACAAATGATACAACAGTGTAAGAATCTATATTCGTAACTTATTGAAAACTAACAATACTGCAGTCTGTGAAAATCTATAAATGTAAAATCTTGAATTCTAAGATACAAAACTGTGTGAGAAACCAAATGTGTAACTACTTGAAAATCTACGAGACAATACTGAGTCACAATCTATATACGTCAGTTCTTGAAAACTAATGATGCAACACAGTTTGAGAATATCAAAGTGTAACTTATACAAACTAATGACACAACACTGAGAATCAACATGGGTATCATGTTGAAAACTAATGATACAACACTATGAGAGAATGTACATGTGCAACTTCTTAAAAACAAATGATACAACACTGTGTGAGTATGTGCGCAACTTCTTGTAAATTAATGACAAAGCACTGTGTGAGAATCTGTCTACATAATTTCTTGAAATCTAATGATACAACTATGAGTTTTAAACTGAATGCATAACTTCTTGAAAACTAACGAAATATCACTATGTGAGAAACTAAATTAGTATCTTCAGGAAATCTAACAATACAACACTGTCTAAGAATCTACACGTTTAACTTATTGAAAATTAACGATAAAACACTATGAGAATTTACACGTGCAACTTATTGAAAATTAATGATACAACACTGTGTTTGAATATACATGCCTACCTCCTTGAAAATAACTGACAAAACACTGTGTGAGAATCTCCATATGATACTTATAAAAATAAACAACACAACACTGTTTGAGAAACTACATGCATAACATCTTGAAAACTAACGATATAACACTGTGAGAGAATCTACATGTACAACTTCTTAAAAACCAACAATACAACACTATGTGAGTATCTATGTGCATAACTTCTTGAAAACTAACGAAATAACTCTGTGTGAGAAACTAAATTATTATGTACTGGAAAACTAATGATACAAAACTGTCTGAGAATCTACACGTGTACTATATTGAAAATTAACGATAAAACACTGTGAGAATCTACACCTGTAAATTATTAAAAATTAACGATACAACATTGTCTAAGAATCTACACGTGTATCTTATTAAAAACTGATGATACAACACTGTCTGAGAATCTATATGTGTAAATACTTCAAAATTAATGATACAACACTGTTTGAGAAACTATAAGTATAACTACTTGAGAACAACAATACAACACTGAGAATCTATACATGTATCTTAATGAAAAGTAATGATACAACCCTATGTTTGAATCTATATGTGTATCTTCTTGAAAATAAAGGACAGAACACTGTCTGAGAATCTACACATGTAAGTCCTTGAAAATTATGGATAAAAGACATTGTGAGAAACTATATGTGTTACTTCTTGAAACACTGTGTGCGAATCTACACAGGTAACATATTGAAAACTAATGATACAACACTGAGTATCTATAAGAGTTTATTTCCTGTAGCCTAGCATCTGTTGACTCAACAACTGATGATTCAGATGAGGTATCTTCTAAAGATTGCAACCATGTCATCCTTTAGGTCTTGGATTTCCTTCATTAAAAATTGTTCCAATTCCTTGGAATGTTCATTGAGGTCTTGGATTTCCTCTATTAAATTTGTTACAAGTCCTTGAACTGTTCATTGAGGTCTTGGATTTCCTGTGTTAAAAATTGTTTTAAGTCTTTGGACTGTTCAGTTAAACGTGATTCTAAGCTTTTCATAACAGCCTCCCTAAAAACTCCAAAGGCATCTATTTTCCTTCCAGAAAGCACATTCGGTCCACTAGATAGTCATTATTGTCAGACATAGGTTGTAATGATCCTGCTAATTTGAAAATTCCTCTTGGCTAAACTCCATCTTAGCCATAAATGTAGTGGAAAATGAATTGAATGTGTCTTGAAGGTTCTCCTGATCAAATTTACCTAAATGCTCTTGTTCCTGAATTTTTTACTCTAAGCTTTGAATTGCCTATGGTAATTTGGAAGGTTCAACCTGGTTAGACTCAAACTTAGCCATACATGCCGTAGACATTGAATTAAATGTGCCTCAAAGATTGTCCTGATCAAATCCCAAATTATATGTTTTGGTAACTAAATCCCCTTGTACCTGAATTTTTGAGGCTAATTTTTGAATTGTCTCTGCGAATTTGGAAAGTTCCAACTTGTTAGACACAATCTTATCCATAAATGCAGTAGACATTGAATTAAATGTGCCTCCAAGATTGATCTGATCAAATTCCAAATTATCTGTTTTGGTAACTAAAACACCTTTTTCCTGAAATTGTAACTCTAATTTTTGAATCATATGCACATGTTTCTTCCATGTGATTACCTGTATTAATACAATAATTACATGCTTGGCACACATATACATATGAAAAATACCATAATTGTCTTTTACTGCATAATCCATCACATTGGTAACGAAATCTCTAAAATCCTGTAGTGTTAAATTACCGGCCACGTTTTAAGTAGATGTTCTAACCACCAATTGGTGATTCCTATATTGGAAAAATCACCTCTTGTTTTGTCTCAGATTAAAATACCTGTATTTACCGTGCTTGGCCAGCCGATGGCCGGGTGTACTGCCAAACACTGCCTCTCTGCGAAAAACCGGATACTTCCCGATTTTTGAAAAAAGGAAACAACACTTTGTATGAAACTACGAAAGCAACATCTTGAAAACAACGATATGATATTTTGTCAGAATCTATATTCATAACTTATGGGAAACTACCCATATAGCACAATGTGAGAATCCACATGTATAACTTCTTGAAAACTAACTGATACAACACTGTGAAAGAATCTATATGTGCAACTACTTAAAAAACTATGCAACATTGTCTGCGAATCTACATGTGTAACTTCTTGAAAATTAACTATAAAGAACTGTGTGAGAATCCAAACTTGAAACTTCTTGAAAACTAACGATACAACACTGAGTGAGATCTACACCAGTAACTTATTGAAAAATAACGAAACAACACTGTCTGAGAATCTACACCTGTATCTTCTTGAAAAATAATGATACAACACTGTGTTTGAATCTATATGTGTAACTTCTTATAAATTTAGGAAACAACACTGTCTGACAATCTACACGTGTAACTTTTTGAAAACTAATGATACAAAACCGTGTGAGAATCTATCTATGTCACTTCTTGAAATCTAACCATACAACCCTGAGTTCTAAACTGAATGCATAACTTCTTGAAAACTAACGAAAAATCTCTGTGTGAGAAACTACATTATTAACTTCTGGAAAACGAATGATACAACACTGTCTGAGAATCTACAGGTGCAACTTATTGAAAATTAATGATACAACACTGTGTCAGAAACTGCATGTTTAACTACTTGAAACCTAACGATACTGCACTGTCTGAGAATCTACACCTGTAACAGATTGCAAAAGTAATGATAGCAACCCTATGTGAGAATCTATAATCTATATATGTAAGTTCATGAAGACTAACGATACATCACAGTTTGAGAATCTATGTCGCTCCTTGATATCTAATGATACAACCCTGAGTTCTAAACTGAATGCATTACTTTGAAAATAACGAAATATCTCTGTGAGAGAAACTATATTAGTAACTGCTCGAAAACAAACGATACAACACATTCTGAAAATCTACAGGTGTAACTTATTGAAAACTAATGATACAACACTGTGTCAGAGACTGCTATGTGAGTAACTATCTTGAAAACTAAATGAGACAACACTGTATGAGTATATACACTCGTTAAGTCATTGCAAATCTAACGATACAACACTGTTTGAGAATCTATATACATAACTTCTTAAAATCTAACGATACAACATTGAGTTCTAAAATGTATGCATAACTTCTTGAAAACTAACTATACAACTCTAGGTTATAATCTGAATGTGTAACTTCTTGAAAACTAACGAAACAACTCTGTGTGAGAAACTACATTAGTAACTTCTGGAAAACTAACGATACAACACTGTCTGAGAATCTACACGTGTAACTTATTGAAAATTAACGATGCAACACTGTGTGAGAATCGATAAGTGTAACTTACTTGAAAACTAATGATACAACACTGTCTTGAGAATCTAAACATGTTAGCTTCTTGAAAACTAACGATACAACACTGTGTGAGAATCTATACGTATAACTTCTTGAAAATTAACGATACAACACTGTTTGAGATATCTATACGTGTGAACTAATTAAAAATCAACGAAAAAACTTTTTGAGAATCTACACATGTATCTTATTGAAAATTAAAGATTACAACACTGTGTGTGAATCTACACGTGTAACTTCTTCAAAACTATCCTTATAACCTTGTGTGAGAATCTACATGTGTAACTTCTTGAAAAGTAATGATACAACACTGTGTTTGAATCTATATGCATATCTTCTTGAAAATAAAGGACTCAAAACTGTGTGAAAATCTACACATGTAACGTTTTTGAAAACTAATGATACAACACTGTGTGAGAATCTATAAGCGTTACTTCTTGAAATCTCACGATACAACCCTTGAGTTCTAAACAGAATGCATAACTTCTTGAAAACTCACGAACTATCTCTTTGTGAGAAACTATATTAGTAACTTCTGGAAAGCGAACGATACAACACTGTCTTAGAATCTACAGGTGTAACTTTTTGAAAACTAATGATACAACACTGTGTGCAGAAACTACATATAGTAACTACTTGAAAACTAAAGGACACAACACTGTCTGATAATCTACACGTGTACCTCATTGAAAATTAGCGATACAACCCTGTGTGAGTATCTACACGTGTAAAAAATTGAAAATTCATAAGTAGCGATACAACACTGTGTGAGAAACTACATGCCTAACCTCTTGAAAACTAACGACACAATGCTGTGTGATATTCTACTCTTGTACCTTATTGAAAACTAATGATACAAAGATTTGTGAGAATCTACAAGGGTACCTTATTGAAAACTAATGATACAACTCTGTGTGAGAATCTACACACGTACCTTATTGAAAACTAATGATACAACTCTGTATGAGAATATACAGGTGTAACTTGTTGAAAACTAATGATACAACACAGTTGTCCAATCTACCCATGTAACTTCTTGGAAACTATCGACACAACACTTTGTGAGAAACGAAATGCGTAATCTCTTGGAAACTAAAGATACAACGCTATGTGAGATTCTACCCTTGTAACTTATTGAAAACTAATGATACAATGCTATGTGAGATTCTACACATGTACCTTATTGAAAACTAATGATACAACACTATGTGAGAATCTACCCATGTACTTTATTGTAAACAAACGATACAATGCTATGTGAGAATCTACAAATATAAATTATTGTAAACCAACTACACAACGCTGTATGAGATTCTACACGTGTACCATATTGAAAACAAACGATATAAAGCTGTGTGAGAATCTACAGGTATAACTTATTAAAATTAACGGTACAACACATTATAAGAATCTACACATGTAACTTCTTGGAAACTATGGACACAACACTGTGTGAAAAACTTCACTGAAACTTATTGAAAACTAAAGATACAATATTTTGTGAGTATCTCTAAACATAACTTCTTGAAAATTAACAATACAAGGCTGTGTGAGAATCTACACGTGCACCTTATTGATAAGTAACGATACAACACTGTGGGAAAAACTATAAGTGTAAGTATTGGAAAACTAGCGATACAAAACTGTGTGAAAAACTACATGGCTAACTTCTTGAAAACTAACGATACAACGCTGAATGAGAAACTATATGAGTAACTTATGGAAAATCAACGATATAAGACTGTGTGAGAACCTACACATTTAACTTCTTCAAAACTAGCCTTAGAACGATGTGTCAGAATCTACATGTGTAACTTCTTGGAAACTATGGATACAACATCATGTGAGAAACTTCATGTGTAACTTGTTGAAAACTAACGAAACATCTTTGTTTGAGAATCTATAAGCAAAACTTCTTGAAAACCGTCAATACAACACTGTTTAAAAAATTACATGGGTAACTTCTTGAAAAGTAACGATATGATGCTGTGTGATATTCTACACGTGTAACTTATTGAAAAATAATTATACAAAGCTGTGTGAAATTCAACACGTATCCCTTATTAAAAACTAGCAATACAAGCTGTGTGAGAATCTACAGGTGTAACTTATTGACAACTAAAGGTACAATACTGTGTAAGTATCTACACTTTTAACTTATAGAAAACTAAGTATACAATGCTGTGAGGTAATCTATAAGTGTAAATTATTGAAAAATAACAATACAACAGTGTGAGATTCTACTCATGCAACTTATTGCCAACTAGCCCCAAAATTCTTAGTGATAATGTACAAGTGTAACTTATTGAAAACTAACAATTAAATGCTGTGTGAGATTCAACACGTGTCCGTTATTGAAAACTAGCAATACAAGCTTTGTGAGAATCTACACGTTTAACTTATTGACAATTAAATATACAACACTGTGTAAGTATTTTCACGTGTAACTTGTCGAAAACTAAGATATAACTCAGTTTACGAATCTACCCTTGTAACTTCTTGGAAACTTTCGACACAACACTGTGTGAGAAACTACATGGGTAATTTCCTAAAAACTCATGATACAACACTGTGTAAGAATCTACACGTGTAACTTAATGAAAACTAATGATACAATGCTTTGTAGGATCTGTAAGCGTTACTTCTTGAAAAGTAATGATACAACACTGTGTGAGAATCTATAAGGGTAAGTACTTGAAAACTAACGATACAACACTGTGTGAGAAACTAAATGCCTAACTTATTGAAAATTAACGATACAACGCTGTGTGATATTCTGCCCGTGTACCTTATTGAAAACTAATGCTACGACACTGTTTGAGATTCTACACGTATAACTTATTGAAAACTGACTCTCCAATGCTGTGTGAGAATCTACAGTTGTAACTTATAGAAAACTAACATTACAACTCACTGTGATTCTACACGTGTTCCTTATAGAAAACTAAAAATACAACGCGTGTCCCTCATTGAAAATGACCAATACAAGCTGTGTGAGTATCTACAGGTGTAACTTATTGACAACTAAATATACAACACTGTGTAAGTATCTACGCTTTTATCTTAGTGAAAAATAAAGATACAATGCTGAGAGAGAATCTATACGTAACTTAATGAAAACTAACGATACAACAGTGTGAGTGATTTTACATGGGCAACTTATTTCCAACTAACCCTACAACACTGTGGGATAATCTACAAGTGTACCTTATTGAAAATTAACAATACAAGGCTGTGTGAGTTTCTACACGTGTACCTTATTGAAAACAAACGATAAAAAGCTGTAAGAATCTACAGTTGCCACTTATTGAAAACTAACATACAATGCTGTTTGAGAATCTACCCTTGTAACTTCTTGGAAAATCTCGACACAACACTGTGTGAGAAACTACATGCGCAAATTCTTAAAAACTAACGATAAAACACTCTGTGAGAATCTACACATGTAACTTATTGAAAACTAATGATACAAAAATTTGTGGGAATCTATAATCTTATCTTCTTGTAAACTAATGATACAACACTGAGTGATAATCTATAAGTGTAAGTACTTGAAATGTAGCAATACAACACTGTGTGAGAAATTCTTGAAAACTAACGATACAATTCTGTGATATTCTACTCGTGTAACTTATTGGAAACTAAAGATACAATGCTTTGTGAGATTCTACATGTGTACCATATAAAAACTGATGATACAATGAGGTGTGAAAATCCACAGGTGTAACTTATTGAAAAATAACAATACAACGCTGTGTGAGAATCTGCACGTGTACCTTATTGAAAAGTAACGATACAAGGCTGTGTGAGATTCTACCCATGTACTTTATTGAAAACAAATAATACAACGCTGTGTCAGTTTCTATACGTGTAACTTATTGAAAACGGTTGATACAATGCTGTGTGAGAATCTACAGATGTAACTTATTGAAAACTAACGATACAATATTTTGTGAGAATCTATAAGCATAACTTCTTGAAAACGACTAATACAACACGATGTGAGAAACTACACTTCTACCTTCTTGAAAACTACAGGTGTAACTTCTTGTAAGCTAAGGACACAACACTGTGTGAGAATTTGCATAAGTAACTTCTTGGAAACTATCGATCCAACACTGTGTGAGAAACTACTTGCATATCTTATTGAAAACTAACGACACAACACTGTATGCTTCTGGGGAAGTCTTATGCTAAAATATTGTAACTATGTTCTTAGTTGATAACTGTTCTGTTATATACAATTTGACTGTGTTAAAGTTAAGACCTTTCTTTTTGTTTAAACAGAAAAGAGGAGATGTAGGGGAATCTTATGTCAATAAAGCACTGTGGAGCCAGGAGGAATCTAGATATGAGGGACTAGGAGTCCAGGAGGACTCTGGGAAGGAGAAACACAAGAGAGTCGAGATGTAACACCATGGGGTAGGAAGCCCGGAAACCTCTCCAGTAAGAGAAATACATAGGTTAACAATTATGGGACAGAGCTAGCTAGCAAGAAACAAGCAAGGCCTACAGCTTCATAATTAATATAGCCTCCTGTGTGTTTATTTGAGATTGACGCGGCTCTGAAATCAGCCTGTCGTGAAGGTTTCTCTCAAGAAAAAAGCTGCCTTTTACAAATGGTTGTCAGGAGCGGGATTGAATTTCCATGCAAAATAACAAAAGATTTAATGGAATTTTAGAAACAGAAGAATGGAGAGAAGCACAGATTTTTGGTAGCTTCATTTTCTCAGGTGGGCTCTGTTTTGTTAGCAGCAAGCAGATACTCGCGGCTGGCTTAAGTTAGTCTTCCTAACTCAGCATTAAAAGAAAAAAAAGGCAACAAGGTTCTTTTTAAGAGGCTTTGCTAACAATTTAAAGGTGTGTACGTACAGCTGGAAGTGGCAGTGACCACATTTCTAAGCCGGCAGCTGAAGTCATGCTTATGCCCACCATCTTGAAAAAAAAACTGCAGTTTAAACTGCCGTGGTTTAACAGATAAGACAAGTGGCCAGAAAAATGTAATGATTTACAGTAAAGTCAGACTTGGATGAACAAAACCTCTAAAGGTTTACAGTGTGTTTAAAAATATTTGTGAGATTAACAGAGAAAATGAAACGGCAAAGTGGTAAATAAATAGAAATTCCGGCTTTGAGGTGGCACACGCTGGTAGGATTTGCTGCAGAGGCAGAGACAGGCAGATATCCAAAGATAAACCCTGTCTCAGAAAAAAATTAATAAAAGTAAAATAAATAAAGTACTAATAGATAAATAAATAAGCCACATAAAGATGGAAAATGCACAGAGAGTCTGGATACTGAATGCTATTGTGTTTTTCACTTTTTTGATTGCTCAGGAAGAACAACTGCTAAAGTACACATGATTATAAATACTGCTGAATTAATCCAACTTCTATCTTTTGAAAATGCCTTGACTTCAAAATTTAAGTATAAGGATATGTTACTTGGGAAAGGAGATTTTGCTTATGTTTCTACAGAAAATGAAAAGTTAAGGATTCCTTCCAGGCTTCTGTGGTTTGACAAACCAAGACCCCCGGAAGCAGTGGACCAGGTGTTTCAACAATTAAATCAGCTAAGATGATGCAGCTTTATAGACCACGAAAATAAGGACTTATAGAGGTTTCTGAGTTTTTTCATGATCCCCATGGTATGAACAGCACCCCCTTCCAGCATGAAGCAGTTTGGAATGAGCGACGTCCTAATTCCCGTCTTGTTTATAAATCTTTGTTTTCATTTAAATGGGATTGTTTATAGTTGGTAATGATCACAACCAATCTCTTTTTAATGGTAAAAAGTGGAATTATTGTATGGGTATGGTTTTTCATTTATTGATACAAATTCAAGGTCAACTTTGTGATGTGCATATTTCTCCTCTTGATTAAGTATTGTGCTTATACTGATCTTTTAAAACATAATGCATAATTGAATACTGACTATAGATAGTTACTTACAATAGAACTTATAGTTAGGTAAGTTAGGTTTTCTAGAAATACAGAAATATATTTGAGATAGAAAGACAGACTTCAAACCTCTCAAAGACCTTCAGAAAATGGCATTCAAAATGGGTTAGGGCTTTTCTTGACAATGAGAAATGTCTGCTCCTGGCAGCACCAATTATGTCTGAGAGGAAGATGGGCATCGAAGAAACTTGTTATGAAGTTTGCTTTCAACATGGCAAGATTAGCCATTTGGGCAAGAAACTGCTCTTGCCTGTACTGCTTGACTCTTGTTGTATAATCTGGACATGCAGGACCCACAGGAAAGTGACTGCTGAACTCTGTCTTACAGGGATCCTGCTTCATGAAGTGTCTACGAGACTTTCTGCAGGACAAAGAAAAATGACTGACAGACTGCCAAAACAGATTGACATTTTGAAATTTCCTGTTTTGCTGACAAATCTTCTGGACACATTGTGGCCTATGGGCTGAAAATGGATGCCCCAAAGTTACAGAGGAACGTCGGGTGACTGTCTAGGCAGTAAGATGTCTCTGTCAATCCTAGTGTTTATATATTATCCTCCTGTGGTCTTTGATAGAGTTGAAGGCAGATAGTTATAGTTATAGTTTTCCTTAGTTATTTTAAAAATAAGCTACATATAGAACTTTTGACTCAGAAGGATGAGATGGATGATATTTTCTTTAAATCTTGCTAAAATATTGTAACTATATTCTTATTTGATAACTGTTCTGTTATATACAATTTGACTCGGTTAAAGTTAATACCTTTCTTTTTGTTCAAACAGAAAAGAGGAGATGTAGGGGAAGTCTTATGTAAATAAAGCACTGTTGAGCCAATAGGAATCTAGATATGTGGGACTAGGAGTCCAGGAGGACTCTGGGAAGGAGAAACACAAAAGATTCGAGATGTAATGCCATGGGGTAGGAAGCCCGGAAACCTCTCCGGTAAGAGAAATACATAGGTTAAAAATTATGGGGTAATTACTTAAGTCAGAGCTAGCTAGTAAGAAATAAGCAAGGCCAACAGCTTCATAATTAATATAGCCTCCTGTGTGATTATTTGGGACCAGGCAGGAGGGAAGGCTTCTCTCAAGGAAAAAGTTTCTCTTTACAGTATGCGAATCTTAAGCGATACCTCTTGAAAACCATCAATACAACACTGTGTGAGGAAATACGTGGGTAACTTCTTGAAAACTAACTATACAACACTGTGTGAGAATCTATATATGTACCTTGTAGAAAACTTACGATACAACACTGTGTGAGAAACTACATGTGTACCTTATGGAAAACTAACAATATAACACTGTGTGAGAATCTACACTGGTAACTTCTTCAAAACTAGCGTTACAAACTAGTGTGAGAAAATGCATGTGTACCTTATTGAAAACTAATGACACAAGACTCTGTGCGAATCTACATGTGTAACTTATTGAAAACGAACTCTACACCACTGTGTGATAATCTACACGTGTAACTTGTTGAAAACTAAAGATGCAACAATGTGTAAGTATCTACACGTGTAATTTATTGAAAACAAACGATACAACACAGTTTAAGTATCTACCCGTGTAACTTATTGGAAACTATCGACCCAACACTGTGTGAGAATCTACATGCGTAATTTCCTGAAAACAAACGATACAACACAGTGTGAGAATCTAGACCTGTAACTTCTTGGAAACTATCGATACAACACTGTGTGAGAAACTACATGCACAATTTCCTGAAAACTAACGATACAAATCTGCGTGAGATTCTACACGTGTAAATTATTGAAAACTAACATTAAAATACTGTGTGAGAATCTTTACGCAAAACTTCTATCTACGTAACTTCTTGAAATCTAACGATACAACTCTGAATTCTATACTGAATGCATAACGTCTTGAATACTAACAAAATAACTCTGTGTGAGAAGCTACATTAGTAACTTCTGGCAAACTAACGATACAACACTGTCGGAGAATCTACACGTGTAACTTATTGAAAATGAATGATACAACACTGTGAGAATTAAACGTGTAACTTATTGAAAATTAACGATACAAATCTGTATGAGAATCTACACATGTAACTTTTTAAAAATTAACGATACAACACTGTGAGAGAATATACACGTGTAACTTATTGAAAACCAACTGTACAATGCTGTCTGATAATCTACACTTGTAACGTCTTGAAAACTAACGATACAACACTGAGTTCTAAACTGAATTCATAACTTCTTGAAAACTAACAATACAACAGTGTGTGAGAATCTATATATGTAAGTTCTTGAAAACTAACGATACAACACAATGTGAGAAACTATCTACATAAGTTCTTGAAATCTGACAATACAACTCTGGGTTCTAATCTGAATGCATAACTTCTTAAAGACAAAGAACACTGTCTGAGGATCTACAGTGTAACTTAATGAAAATTAACTATACAACACTGCCTGAGAATCTACACGTGTAATTTATTGAAAACTAACTATACAACACTGTGTGAGAATCTACAAGTGTATCTTATTAAAAAGAAACTCTCTAACACTGTGTTTTTATCTACATGCATAACTTCTTGAAAATAAAGAGCACAACACTTTTTGAGAATCTACACGTGTAACTTATTGAAAATTAAAGATACAATACTATGTGAGAATCTAAACGTATAACATATTGAAAACTAACGGTACAACACTGTGTGAACATTTATAAGCATTACTTCTTGAATCGTAAGGATACAACACTGTCTTAAATTTCTACACATGTAATTCATTGAAAACTAATAATACAACACTGTCTTAAAATCTACAGTGCAACTTATTGAAAACTAACAATACAATGCTGTTTGAGAAACAAAATGTTTAAGTATTTGAAAACTAATGAGACAACACTGTGTGAGAAATTACATGTGTAACTAATTGAAACCTATTGATACAGCACTGTCTGAGAATCTACACGTGTATCTTATTGAAAAGTAACGATACAACACTGTGTTTGAATCTATATGTGCAATACCTTGAAATTAAATGACACAACATTGTCTGATAATCTACAAGTGTAACCTCTTGAAAAATAATGATACAACACTGTGTGAGAATCTATAAGAGTAACTTCCTGAAAACCAACCATACAACACTGAGTTCTAAAATGAATTCATAACTAATTGAAAACGGACGAAAAAACAGTGTGTGAAAATCTATATATGTAAGTTCTTGAAAACTAACGATATAACACAGTGTGAGAATCTATCTACATAAATTCTTGAAATCTAACGATACAACTCTGGGTTCTAAACTGAATGCATACCTTCTTGAAAACTAATGAAATAACTCTGTGAGAAACTATATTAGTAACTTCTGGAAAACTAACGATACAACACTGTCTGAGGATCTACACGTGTAATTTATTGAAAATTAACGATGCAACACTGTGAGAATTTGCACGTGTAACTTATTGAAAATTAACGATACAAATCTGTCTGAGAATCTACACGTGTATCTTATTGAAAATTAAAGATATAATACTATGTGTGAATCTACACGTGTAACATATCAAAACCTAATTATACAACACTGTGTGAGAATATATTAGTGTAACTTCTTGAAAACTAATGAAACAACACTGAGAATTTACACGTGTAACGTATTGAAAACTAATGAGACAACACTATGTGAGAATCTATAAGGATAACTACTTGAATACTAATGATACAACACTGTCTTAAGTTTCTACACAGGTAATTCCTAGAAAACTAACAATACAACCCTGTCTTAAAATCTAATGATACAGCTCTAAGTTCTAAACTGAATTCATAACATCTTGAAAACTATCGAAAAACCTCTGTATGAGAAACTACATTAGTATCTTCTGGAAAATTAACGAAACAACACTGTTGGAGAATCTCCACTTGTAACTTATTGAAAATTAATGACACAACACTGTGAGGGAATCTCCACGTGTAACTTACTGAAAACTAATGATACAACACTAGGTGAGAATCTATAAGTGTAACTTCTTGAAAACTAACTATACAACACTGTCTGAGAATCCATACTTTTAACTACTTGAAAACTAACGATACAACACTGTGTGAGATAGTACATGTGTAACTTCTTGAAAACTAACGATACAACACTGTCTGAAAATCTACACTGTATCTTATTGAAAAGTAACGATACAACACTGTGTTTGAATCTAAATGTGTAACTTCTAGAAAAAAAAGACACTTTACAGTCTCAGAATCTACACGTATAACATATTGAAAATTAAAGAAACAATACTTTGTGTGAATCTACATGTGTAACTTTTTGAAAACAGATGATATAATATTGTGTGAGAATCTATAGTCAGAACATCTTGAAAACTAATGATAAAATACTGTTTTGAAATCTAAACGTTTAACTTCTTGAAAACTAATGATACAAATTTGTCTGAGTATATAAATATGTTACTTATTGAAAATTAACAATAAAACACTGTTTGAAAATCTACACATGTAATTAAAAATTAACGAAACAAAACTGGTTTAGAATCTACATCTATAACTTATTGAAAACTAACCATATAACACCCAGTGAGAAACTACATGTGTAACATCCTGAAAAGCAATGATCCAACACTGTTTTTGAAACTATAAGAGTATCTTTTTGAAAATAAAAGGACTCAACACTGTGTGAGAATCTACACGTGTAAGTCCTTGAAAACTAATGATACAACACTGTCTGAGAAACTATATGTGTAACTTTTTGAAAACTAATGATACAACACAGTGTGAGAAACTACATGAGTAACTTCTTTAAAACTAATGATACAAAGCTGCCTGTACATTTATACGAGTAACTTCTTGAAAAAAAGGAAACAATTCTTTGTGGGAAAATACATTAGTAACACCTTGAAAACAAATGATACAGCACAATGTGAGAATGTATATTCATAACTCATTAAAAACTAACCATACAGCACTGTGTAAGAATCCAAATACCTAACTCCATGAAATCTAACGATATGACATTGAGTTCTAACGTGAATGCATGAGCGTAACTTCTTGAAAATTAACGATACACGTGTAACATATGGAAAAATAATGATACAACATTGTGTGAGAATTTAAAATTGTAACTGCTTGAAAGCTAATGATACAACACTGTCTTGAAAATCTGCACTTGAAACTTCTTGAAGATAACGATACAACACTGTGTGAGATTCTATAAGCATAACTTTTTGAAAACTAACGATACAACACTGTTTGAGAATCTTCACATGATACTTATTAAAAATTGACACTACAACACTGTGTGAAAATCTACACCTGTAACTTATTGAAAATTAACAAAGCAACACTGTCTGAGAATCTACACGTGTAACTTCTTGAAAAATAATGATATAACACTGTGTGAGAAACTACATGTGTAACTACTTGCAAACTAACGATACAACACTGTATGAGATTCTACACCTGTAACTTATTGAAAATTAATGAAACAACACTGTCTTTGAATTTACACGTGTAACTTATTGATAACTAAATATACAACATTGTGTGAGAATCTACACATGTATCTTATTGAAAAGTAACAATAAAACCCTGCGTTTGTATCTGTATGCGTAACTGCTTGAAAATAAAGGACTCATCACATTCTGAGAATCTACATATGTAACTCCTTGAAAATTAATGATACAACACTGTGTGAGATAACTACATGTGTATATTTTTGTAAACTAATGATACAAACCTGCCTGTACATCTATACGTGTAATGCATTGAAAATAAAGGAAACAACACTCTGTGGGAAACTACGTGAGTAACTATTGAAAACAAACGATACATCATTGTGTGAGAATCTTTATTGGTAACATATAGAAAACTAACAATACAGCACTGAGTGAAAATCTAAACAAGTAAGTTCTTGAATATTAACGATACAACACAGTGTGAGAATCTCCACGTATAAATTCTAAAAATTAACGACACAACACTGTTTGAGAAAACATATGTGTAACATCTTGAAAACTAAAGATACATCAATGAGAAGGAACTATATGTGTAACTTCTTAAAAACAAACGATACAACACTGTGTGAGTATCTACACGGCTAACATATTGAAAAGTAAATATAAAACACTGTGTGAAAAAATACATGTGTATCATATTGAAAATTAACGATACATCACTGTGTTTGAATCTATATGTGTAACATCTTGAAAATAAAAACTCAATACTGTCTGAGAATCTACACGTGTAACCTCTTGAAAACTAACGATACAAGACTGTCTGAGAATCTACATGTGTAGCTTATTGAAAAATAGTGATACAATACTCTGTGAGAAACTGAATGTGTAGCTACTTAAAAAGTAATGATACAATACTATATTTTTATCTATATAAGTAAATTCTTGAAAATAAAGAACATACCCTGACTGAGAATCTACACATGTAACTTCTTGAAAGCTAATGGTACAACACTGTGTGAGAATCAGTCTATATAACATCTGGAAATCTAAGGATACAAGTTTGGGTTCTAAACACTGTCTTGAGAAAGTAACTTGAAAACTAAATATACAACACTGAGTATCTACACGTGTAACTTACTGAAAATTAATGATACAACATTGTGTGAGAATCTACACGTGTAATTAATTACAAATTAATGAAACAACACTGTCAGAGAATCTACACGGGTAACATATTGAAAAGTAAATATACAACACTGTGTGAAAAACTACACTTGGAACAAATTGAAAAGTAACAATACATCCCTGTGTTTGAATGTATATGCATAACTATTTGAAAATAAAGGACTCAACAATGTCTGAGATTCTACCCGTGTAACCTCTTGAAACTAAGGGTACAAGACTGTCTGAGATTCCACACGTGTCCTTTAATGAAAAATAATGATACAACACTATATGAGAAACTACATGTATAGCTACTTAAAAACTAATGATACAATACTGTGTTTTTATCTATATGAGTAAATTCTTGAAAATAAAGGACATATCCTTTCTGAGAATCTACACATGTAACTTCTTGAAAACTAATGATACAACACTGTTCCAGAAACTACATGTGTAACTTACTGAAAACTAACGATACAGCACTGTGTGAGAATCAATATTCGTAACTTCTTGAAATATAACGATACAACACTGTGTGAGAATCCACAAGTGTAACTTCTTGAAAATTAATGATACAACACTAAGTGAGAATCTATATATGTAAATTCTTGAAAACTAACGATACAACACAGTGTGAGAATTTCCACGTGTAACTTATAAAAATTAACGACACAGCACTGTTTAAGAAAATGCATATGTAACATTTTGAAAACTAACAATACAACACTGTGAGCGAATCTACATGTGCATCTTCTTAAAAAGAAATGATATAACACTGTGTGAGTATCTATGTGTGTAACTTCTTGAAAACTAATGATACAGCACTAATGAAGATATTCAATGCTATAAGGAAAACAATATATTTATTTTACCAGAGAGAGAGTAGCACAAACTAGGAGTAAGAAGCATGGCTTGCTTCCAAGAGAAAAGGGAGGCTCCTTTTCATTTCACTTCCTTTTATATCTACCTGTGTTAATTTACTTGCCCCTGTCCTCATGGGTGGATAACTTTGTGGGGTTCACCCCTACACAGCACTTTCTGAGAATATATCTAGGTAATTTCTTGATCTAACAATACAATTTTGAGTTCTAAACTAAATGCACACTTCTTGATATATAAGGAAACAACCCTGTGTGAGAAACTACATTAGTAACTTCTAAAAAACTAACAACACAACACTGTCTGAGAAACTAAAGGTGAAAATTATTGAAAATTCAGGATACAACACTGTGTGAAAATCTACACGTGCAACTTATTCAAAATTAACAATTCAAAACTGTCTGAGAATCTACACGTGTAAGTTACTTAAAACTAACGATAAAACACTGTGTGAGGAACTACATGTGTAACTAATTGAAAATTAATGATACAGCACTATCTGAGAATCTACACGTGTATTTTATTGAAAAGTAACGATACAACATTGTGTTTAATTTATATACTTAATTTCTTGAAAATAAAGGACACAAAACTGTCTGAGAATCTAAACGTATATCTTAATGAAAATTCAAGATACGATGATGTGTGAGAATCTACATGTGCAACGTGTTGAATACTAATGATACAACACTCTGAGAATCTGTAACCATAACTTCTTAAAAACTAATGATAAAATACTGTCATAAGAATCTACACATATAACTTATTATTAATTAAGAAATAACACTGAGAATCTTTAAGCGTAACTTCTTGAAAATAATGATACAACACTGTGTGAGAAAATACATGTGTAAATACTTGAAAACTAATGACACAACACTGTCTGAGAATCTACACGTGTATCTTATTGAATAGTAACCATACAACAATGTGTTTGAATCTATATGTGCAACATCTTGAAAATACAGGACACAACAATCTCTGAAAAAACTACATGTGTAACTTCTTGAAAATTAAACATAACACACTGTGTAAGAATCTACTCGTGTTACTTCTTGAAAACTAATGATACAAAACTGTGTGAGAATCTATATGCATAAATTCTTGAAAACTAATGATACAACACTGTCTTGAGAATCTACTCGTGGAACTTCTTGAAAACTAACGATATAACACTGTGTGAGAATGTATAAGTGTAAGTTCTTGAAAACTAACAATACAACACTGTTTGAGAATCTACACATGATACTTATTGAAAATTAACGATACAACACTGTGTGAAAATCTACATGGGTAACTTACTGAAAATTAACAAAACAACACTGATAATCTACACGTGTGACTTCTTGAAAACTAACTATACAAAACTGTGTGACAAACTACACGTGTATCTAATTGAGAAGTATCAACACAACCCTGTGTTTGAAAATATATGCATAACTTCTTGAAAATAAAGGACTTAACACTGTCTTTGAATCTACAGTGTAACTTCTTGGAAACTAAGGATACAACACTATGTGAAAATCTACATGTGTTACTTCTTGAAAATAAATGACACAACAGATTGTGAGAAACTACATACTTAACTTCTTGAAAAGTAACGATACAACGCTGCCTGCATATCTATATGCGTAACTTGTTGAAAACAAAGGAAACAACACTTTGTGAGAAACTATGTGAGTAACATCTTGAAAACAATTGATACGACATTGTGTGATAATCTATATTCATAACTTATTGAAAACAAATGATACAGTTCTGTGTGAGAATCCACACGTGCATCTTACTGAAAACTAACGATACAACAATGAGTGAGAATCTATATACATAAATTCTTGAAAACTAACGATACAACAAAGTGTGGGAATCTCCTACTGTAACTTATCAAAATTAACGACACAACACTGTTTGAGAAACAACAGGCGTAACATCTTGAAAACTAATGATAAACCACTGTGAGAGAATCTACATGTGTAACTTCTTAAAAACAAACAATACAACACTATGTGAGTATCTATGTGCGTAACTTCTTGAAAACTAATGATAAAGCACTGTGTGAGAATCTATCTACGTAACTTCTTGAAATCTAACGATACTACTCTGGGTTCTAAACTGAATGGATAACTTCGTGAAAATTAAGGAAATAATAGTATGAGAAACTATGTTAGTAACTTCTGAAAAAATAAATATACAGCAATATCTGAGAAACTTCACCTGTATCTTATTGAAAATTAAAGATACAAAACTATGTGGATCTACAAGTGTAACGTATTGAAAACTAATGATACAACACTGTGTGAGAAACTACATGTGTAAGTTCTTGAAAACTAAGGATACAAAGCTGCCTGCACATCTACCCGTGTAAGTTATTGGAAACAACACTTTGTGGGAAACTATCTGAGTAACATCTTGAAAACAAACGATACAACATTGTGTGAGAATCTATATTCATAACTTATTGAAAAATATTGATACAGCTCTATGTGAGTATCTATATACATTACTTCTTCAAATCTAATGATACAACACTGTGTGAGAACCCACATGTGTAAATTCTTTTTTTGTTTTTCGAGACAGGGTTTCTCTGTGGCTTTGGAGACTGTCCTGGAACTAGCACTTGTAGACCAGGATGGCCTCGAACTCACAGAGATGCGCCTGCCTCTGCCTCCCGTGTTCTGGGACTAAAGGCGTGTGCCACCACCCCCTGGCCACACGTGTAAATTCTTGAAAACTAACGATACAACTCTGAAATAGAAACTATATATATATATAAGTACTTGAATAAAAACGATGCAAAACTCTGTGAGAAACTACATGAGTAACTACTTGAAAACAAACGAGAAAACACTGTCTGAGAATTTGTAACTTATTGAAAACTAACGATACAACACTTTGTGAGAATCCACACGTGTAATTTTGGGAAACTAAGGATACAACACTGTGAGAATCTACACGTGTAACTTGTTCAAAAGTAACGATTCACCACTGTCTGAGAATCTACACGTGAAATTCATTGAAAACTAAATACACAACACTGTGTGAGAAACTACATGTGTAACTTATTGAAAACTAACAATACAACACTGTCTGAGAAGCTACACGTGCATCTTATTGAAAAGTAATGATACAACACTGTGTTTGAATCTATATGTGTAACTTCTTGAAAATAAAGGACACAACACTGTCTGAGACTCTATGCATGTAACTTATTAAAAATTAAAGATAAAACAATGTAGGATAATTTATACGTGTAACATATTGAAAACTAATTATAGAAAACTCTGTGAGAATCTATAAGCATAACTTCTTGAAAACTCACAATACAACACGGTCTGAGAATCTACACGTGTAACTTACTGAAAATTAATGATACAACACTGTGTCAGAATCTACTTGTGTAACTAATTGAAAACTAACAAAACAACACTGTCTGAGAATCTACACGTGTATCTTATTGAAAATTAACAATACAACACTGCATGAGAAACTACAGCTATATCTTATTGAAAAGTAATGAAACAAACCTGTGTTTGTATCTATATGGGTAATTTCTTGAAAATAATAGACTCAACAATGTCTGAGAATCTACATGTGTAACTTCTTGAAAACTAACCATACAACACTGTGTGAGAAAATACATGTATAACACCTTCAAAACTAATGATACATCACTGTGTGAGAAAATGCATGCCTAACTTCTTGAAAACCAACAATACAAATCTGCCTACACAATTATACCCTTAACGTATTTAAAACAAAGGAAACAACACTTTTTGGGAAACTTTGTGAGTACCATCTTGAAAACAACGCTGTGTGAGAATCCACAGGAGTAACTTATTGAAATCTAACTTTACTACACTGAGTGATAATCTATATACATAAGCTCTTGAAAACAAATGATACAACACAGAGTCAGAATCTCCACCTTTAACTTATAAAAATTAACGACACAACACTGTTTGAGAAACAACATGTGTAACATATTGAAAAAAACGATACAAGACTGTTAGAGAATCTATATGTGTAAACTTAAAAACAAGCTATACAACACTGTGTGAGTATCTATTCGTGTAACTTATTGAAAAAAACGATACATCACTGTGTGAGTATCTACCTACATAACTTCTTAAAATCGAAAGATACAACTCTGAGTTCTAAACTGAACGCATAACTTCTTGAAAACTAAAGAAATAACTCTGTGTGAGAAACTACATTAGCAACTTCTGGAAAACAGACGATACAACACTGCCCGAGAAGCTACTCATGTAACTTATTGAAAATTAACGATACAACATAGTCGGAGAATCTACATGTATAACTACTTGACAAGTAATGATACAACCCTGTCTGAGTATGTACACTTGTATCAAATTGAAAAGTAATTAGACAACACTGTGTTTGAATCTATATGTGTAAATTTTTTGAAAACAAAGGACACAACACTGTCTGAGAATCTAAACGTGTAACTTATTGAAAATTAAAGATACAACTCTGTGTGACGATCTACACGTGGAACTTATTGAAAACTAATGATAAAACACTATGTGAGAATCTATAAGCGTGACTTCTTCAATACTAAGGATTCAATACTGTCTTGAGAATCGACATGCCTACATCCTTGAAAACTAACAATACAACACTGTCTGAGAATCTACACGTGTAACTTCTTGAAAACTAATAATATAACACTGTATGAGAAACTGCATGTTTAACTTCTTGAAAATTAATGATACAACACAGTGTGAGAAACTACTAGCATAATTTCTTGAAATAAAATGATACAAAGCTGCCTGTACGTCTCTATCCATAACTTATTGAAAACAAAGGAAATAACACTTTGTGGGAAACTACGTGAGTAATGTTTGAAACAAACAAGACAATCTTGTGTGAGAATCTATATTAGTAACATATTGAAAACTCACGATACAGCACTATGTGAGAATCTATATATGTTACTTCTTGAAATCTAACGATACAACACTGTGGGAGAATCCACACGTGTAACTTCTTGAAAACTAACGATACAATACTGAGTGAGAATATATAATACGTAAGTTCTTGAAAAATAATGATACAACACAGTGTCAGAATCTCCTCATGTAACTTCTAAAAATTAACGACACAACACTGTTTGAGAAACTACATGTGTAACATCTTGAAAAATGCGATAAAACACTGTGAGAGAATCTACATTTGCAACTTCTTAAAAACAAATGATACAACTCTGTGTGAGTATGTGCGTAACTTTTTAAAACTAACGATAAAGCACTGTGTGAGAATCTATCTACATAACTTCTTGAAATATAAAGATACCACTCTGACTTCTAAAATGAATGCATAACTTCTTGAAAACTAAAGAAATAACTCTGTGTGAGAAACTACATTAGTAACTTCTGGAAACCTATCAATATAACATTGTCTGAGAATCTACACCTGTAACTTATTGAAAATTAACTATGCAACACTGCGTGACAATCTACACGTGTATCTTATTGAAAAGTAACGATACAATCCTGTGTTTGAATCTATACGTGTAACTTCTTGAAAATAATATACAAAACCCTGTATGAGAATCCACACGTGTAACTTCTTGAAAACTAACGATACAACACTGTGTGAGAAACTCCATGTTTAACTTCTTGAAAACTAATGATACAACACAGTTTGAGAAAAGACATGCCTGACTTCTTGAAATCAAATGAAACAAAGCTGCCTGTACATCTATAAGCATAACTTATTGAAAACAAAGTAAACAATACTTTGTGGGAAAATACGTGAGTAACGTCTTGAACAAATGATACAACATTGTGTGAGAATTTATAATCATAACTTATTGAAAGCTAACCATACAGCACTGTGTGAGAATCTGTATATGTAACTTCTTCAAATTTAAGGAAACAACACTGTTTGAAAATCCATACGTGTATCTTCTTGAAAATGAAGATACAACACCATGAGAGAATCTATATGTGTAACTTCTTAAAAACAAATGATACAACCATATCTGTGAATTTACATGTGTAATTTCTTGAAAATAATGGACTCAACACTGTCTGCGAATCTACACTTGTACCTTCTTGAAAACTAATGATACAACACTTTGTGGGAATCTATACGTGTAACTTCTTGAAAATTAACGATAAAAACTGTGTGAGAATCCACATGTGAAACTTCTTGAAAACAACCATACAACACTGTGTGATTATCTACACGTATAACTTATTGAAAATTGTCGATACACCACTGTCTGAGAATCTACAAATGTAACTTATTGGAAAGTAACGATACAGCACTGTGTGATAAACTACATGTATAACATATTGAAAACTACCTATACAACAATGTGTGTGAAACTACTTGTGTAACTACTTGATAACTAACGATACAACACTGTCTGAGAATGTACACGTTAATCTTATTGAAAACTAACGATAGAACACTGTGTTTGAATCTATATGCATAACTTCTTGAAAATAAAGGACACAGCACTGTATAAGAATCTATACATATAACTTATTGAAAACTAACGGTACAAAACTGTGAGAAACTACACGTGTATCATATTGAAAAGTAACGATACAACCCTGTCTTTGAATCTATATGCCTAATTTCTTGAAAATAAAGGACAAAACACTGTCTGAGAATCTACACGTGTATCTTCTTGAATACTAATGATATGACACACTGTGAGAAACTACATGCATAATTTCTAGAATATTAACAATAAAAAGCTGCCTGTACACCTATAAGCATAACTTATTTAAACAAAGGAGACAACACTTTGTGGAAATGTAAGTGAGTAACATCTTGATAATAAAATACACAATATTTCGTGAGAATCTATATTTGTAACATATTTAAACCTAATGATAAAGGACTGTGTCAAAAATCTATATAAGCAACTTCTTGAAATCTAATGATACAACACTGAGTTTTAAACTGAATGCATAACCACTTGAATTCTAAGGATATAACATTTGGTGAGAATCCACACGTGTAACTTCTTGAAAACTAACGATACAACACTGTGTGAGAATCTAAACTTGTAATTTCTCAAAAACTAATGATACAACACTGTCTGAGGATCTACACGTGTATCTTATTGAAAAGTAACAATACAACACAGTGTGAGAAACTACATGCATAATATCTTGAAAACTAACGATACAAAACTATCTGTGAATCTACAAGTTTAACTTATTGAAAATTAACGATACGACACTGAGTGAGAATCTACACTTGTAACTTATTGAAAATTAAAGAAACAACACTGTGTGAGAATCTACATGTGTAACATATTGAAAACTAATGACACAATACTTTGGGAGATTCTATAAATGCAATTTCTTGAAAAATAATGATACATCACTGTCTTCAGAATCTACACGTGTAACTTAATGAAAGTAAAAGATACAACACTGTGTGAGAATCTACACATGTAATTTATTGAAAAGTAATGAAACAACAATGTCTGAGAATCTACACGTGTAACGTATTGAACACTAACAACACAACACTGTGTGATAAACTACACATATATATTTTGAAAAGTAACGATACAAACCTGTGTTTGAATTATATGCATAACTTCTTGAAAATAAAGGACTCAAAACTGTCTGAGAGTCTACACTTATAACTTCTTGAAAACTAACGATACAAATCTGCCCTCACATTTATACGTGTAACTTGTTGACAACTAAGGAAAAACCACTTTGTGTGAAAATATGTGATTAACATCTTGAAACCAAACTATACAATATTGTGTGAGAATCTATATTCGTAATTTCTTGAAATCTAACTATACAACTCCAGGTTCTAAACTGAATAGATAACTTATTGAAAACAAATAAAATAATACTGTGTATCAAACTACATTAGTTACTTCTGGAAAACTAAGGATACAACACTGTCTTAGAATCTACACGTGTAATATATTGTAAACTAAAGATACAACACTTTGTGAAAATATACACATGTATATTATTGAAAAGTAAAGATACAACCCTGTGTTTGAATCTATATGCATAACTTCTTGAAAATAAAGGACTCAACACTGTCTGAGAATCAACACGTGTAACTTCTTGACAACCTACCATACAAAACTGTTTGAGGAACTACATGTTTAACTTCGTGAAAACAAATGATACAACACAGTGAGAGAAACTACATGTATAACTTCTTGAAAACTAACGACACAAAGCTGCCTGCACAACTATACGTATAACATATTGAAAAAAGGAAACAAAACTTTGTGGGAAAATACATGAGCAACATCTTGAAAACAAATGATACATCAATGTGTCAGGATCTATATTTGTAACTTATTGAAAACGAACGATACAGCACTGTGTGAGAATGTTTATATGTAACTTCCTGAAAACTAACCATACAATATTAGAATTGTATATTAGAATTAGTATATTAGAATCTATATATGTAAGTTCTTGAAAATTAACAATAGAACACATTGTGAGAATCTCCACGTGGAACTTATAAAAAGT